>NC_139647.1:17992849-18032849 GCF_964638095.1 Poromitra crassiceps
CTGAGTGGCATGTTTGTGTTGCACATGCTCACTGAAGTGAAGATGAGAGGTCGCTTGTGATTGGCTCACAGTTTTGGAAACATCAGTCTCACGGGCAAGTGTGTGGTCTTACCACCTGCGGATAAAGAGAAACACGACATTATAGCCAATCCATGCCATATCTTTATGAATATGATAATTTAATTAATGCATTCATTTTAGTCAATCAAAATTGAATGGGACATTCCATATGCTTGCTATGCATTGTGTTACATTACATGCATAATGTTCATGCAAATAATGACCTCAATACAACGTGAAAGGAGGAAAAAACAGGCATACAGTAGCAATTAGTATATATATATATATATATACTGTATATTTTTTTATTTTTTTATTTTTTTGCACACAGCGAAAACAAATTATGAACAGATAAGTAAATGCAAACATTGTGCAGGTAAGAGACAGAAACACCAGAGGGCTTATTCGAGGTCTCTTACCTCAGATATTAAATCAAAGTTAAACAGAGCAAAAACACACAATACTGTATAAACAAGAACAAGAGAGAAGAAACAAACAACAAAAAATTAATAAACGCTAATAAAACAAAGCATGGCAAGGTGTTGTTCTGATAAGAGATGATGCATGAAGTGTCTTTGGCTATGTGGATATATTATTATTATATAGATTATTATATAATCTAGTATATCACCTCTGTAACGTATTGAACATTGGTTATTAGTAGTGTGACAGTATGGGGGGAGAAGGTGATCTGATCTGAGTGTCTTGTATTATGTGTATGTATGTTAGAATTTAGTTGGAAGTATAACCTACAGGGGGCAGCGAGAGAGACAGGTGAGTATATATATTTATAAACAAAAGTACATACCTGGAGTGTGTTGACATGATGTATTCGTAGTATTTTACGTTTTTTTTAAAGAGCTGCTGATGGTTCCAATCTGTTAGAGAATGTCACCAATCTGACGTTTTCTTTTGTATGATGATGTGAATTCTGTGAAGACTGCAGATGTACAGTATGTACTGGCCCGTACGATATTTCCATATATGGGTAAATCAAACTGTAATAGAAGGTTCATCGACATGAATAAGGTCATGTATGTGCGCCAAGGCAAGCAAGGATGCTTCTTCTCGTGGATTTTGCAGCGAGGTTATAGCAGAACAATATTTACTGTCTGTCCTCCATCCTTTGATTTTATAAGTGTCAAGTCAAGCAAGGATACAGCAGCAGCATCTTCATGGTTTTAAACTGCTCCTGTCAAACTGAGTCTCAGTAAAGGATGAATCTAGACGCTCGAATGACCTAGTGGTCTCTGGCCTCATATGCCCCCTGTGTGTGTGTGTGTGTGTGTGTGTGTGTGTGTGTGTGTGTGTGTGTGTGTGTGTGTGTGTGTGTGTCTGTGTGTGTGTGTGTGTGTGTGTGTGTGTGTGTGTGTGTGTGTGTGTGTGTGTGTGTGTGTGCGCGTGCGCGTGCGTGTACTTGTGCTTGTGCGCCTGTGTCCACTGGTCAAGGAGAGAGCGGTGAGACTGTAGTCTGGCTAACACACTGATAGTAGGGAAGAGAGCTTCCAGGGTTGATTAATGGATGCCAGAGTCTATTTCTTATATATATATATATATATATATATATATATATATATATATTAGGGATGCACCGATTGCCATTTTCTTGGCCGATTCCGATTTCCGATTTTTGAATAGTCTGACTTGCCGATACCGATTTTTGCCGATTCCGATTTTTTTTTCTAAAAACAACAATTGACAGCTTACACAAACGTTTTTGTAACTTTGTTTAAAAATTAAGATTCATAGAACAATTCTTACATCTAATGGGGATCCAAATAAACAAATAAACAATTCTTATCATTTGCATGAAGTAGGACCTTCTCACTCAAACACTCAAAATAAAAGTGTTCCAGGTTAGGCTACTGGACAGAGCTTTTTTGTGCAAATACAATGAATACAAAAATTAAATTAAATCCAATAGCCTATATCCCACAGCTATCATGCATTTACTTTTCCAAAAGAAAACAGGTGCAACAGAACATCAAAATGATCCATGGACAAGGAGTTTATAGACTGGCTCCAGACCAGTCCTCTTGAGTAGAGGGGAAATGAGTTTATGAGTTACAGTAACGATCTTCAGTCTGAATATCAGGCGGAGTTTACACACAGTCCGAAGTTTGGTATGCGTATTTTTATCTGCCATCCGAAAAAATATCGTCACGCACAGAAAACGTTGCACACTTGTGAGTCCGATGCATTTGTATTATTATGTCCGTCGTTCTCATGTCGTTCTATTTGCAATACGAAACAAATAGTCTCTCCTGTATCCACGTCACGTTACAACATGACTTGACAGGCTGAGGCAGCAGCGCTGATGTGGAATGGAAAAGCAGGTCGGGGAATGGTTATCATACTGGACACAATGCTCGCGTTCACCTCGCCAAGCCAGCTGTGCGCGGTGGCGGGTTGCTGGAGCACCGCTTCCCGGGGAGAGAGAGCAGAGAGAGAGGGGCCAGTGAGGTGAAGCGAGCCGCTCTGACTGGACTCCAGCCGAGCGGGACTCGGCCGCATCTCTGTCTCCACGGCTTATTTTCGACTTGCATGTGTGACAAACTGCAAGCTTTGTCTACTTCACTGACGGTGAAAAAAATCCACAACGAGGAAGGTATGCTGGCGTGTGTGGTGTGGTGGCTGGGTGCCTGTCTCGGTGCTTTGGGGTGCGCGCACGTCATGTGAAAATCGGCTCACAGAATCGGCTATTTAGAGTGACCGGAACAGATCACCGATCGAGGCCGATCACGTGAAAATCGGCCATTTCCGGTCACGTGCCGATCGATCGGTGCATCCCTAATATATATATATATATATATATATATATGTATGTATGTATATATATATATATATATATATAGATATAGATATATATATATATATATATATATGTCTGTATGTATATATATATATATATATATATATATGTATGTGTCTGACTCACCTAAAATACCCCGCCTACCTCCCTACCCACCCTACATTTATGCTATTATATTACTGGGCACTTCCAAGGTGGTTGTCAATGCCTCAGTGTTTATCAGTGAAAATGATGGTTTGGGGAGGAGGATGGTGATGGAGTACTTCTGGCTAGTCTAAACATAATGGAGCTCATTAAAATAGTTTTTTAAATTTTTAGCTCACCATCCCTCATGAATCCTTTGCAAATCGATGCATCAGAGCCGGAGTTCTCTACAATCCATCCTCAGATGCTATCAGCACTGCTCAACTCCCACAGCCTCCTGTTCTGGGTCACATGCAGCCCAACCCCCAGGCTCAGTCAGACTCAAAATATACTATATCATATCTGAAGTCTTCAAAAGCAAACGGCCTAAAAGCGATGACCGCCCCACCCGGATTCTGTCAGCCTCGACCGCTAAACGTTAAAACCTTGCGGGCCCCGACGAGCTCATTCAAGTAACGGTTGCTAGTCCACCTGTATATAGGCCAAGCTGTGCACACCTGTCTTCCTCCCCCTCCTCCAAGCCACACTGAGTCCAAGCGGACCCAGCAGCACTGTTCAGTTCACGCGAGTGCTGCAGAACCTCCAGAACTTATTATACCATGACAGGCGTCTATGGTAAGGCTGGGCTGTTGTGTGTTGGTTCGTTTTAATTTCTCTGTGTGCTTGTCTCAGTGTGGGTGTGTGCTGTCCCAGTCCTGAGTGTTCTCCGTGGCGCTGCTGACTTGTCATATTAATGAATGTGATGATGTTGAGTTAAGACTTGTGGCAGGATATATTTTGGTTGTGGCCTGCATGTTTGCTGTTCGCTCGTGTTTCATCTGCGCGTTTATGCGTAGCCTAAATAGGCTAGTGGCTTTAGGGTGCTTTCTCACTGGCGCCCAGGTACCATTCCCGAGCACACTTTTCCCCAAATTGACCCCAGTTTCGGAACGTTTGATGAGTGTGAACGTTCCCCGGGCACGCAACGGGGAACCGTGACAGGATCCACTTGATGGTCTGGGGAGCGCTTTGGCGTGCCCGGGCACGGAAAACACTTGCGAGTGTGAAAGCCAACCGTTCCGAACCACATATAGACAACACACGGGCGAGGATAAACTCCAGGCATAGTTGATGACGCAAGTGCACTCTGTTCTGTTTCTGGGCGCGGAAGAAATGTTGTAATGTGAAAGCTGGCCAGCGGGGGAGAGGGGAGTGGAGGGGGGGGCAATCGTTCCCGGGTGCGGAACGAAACGGAACGGAAAGCAATCGTCCTCAGTGAGAAAGCAGCCTTAATTATTAATTTGATTATTTAGCCCTCTGATACCCATCATGCATACAGGCAGTCTCTAGGGACGCCTCACAAAATGACAAGCTCATCTGTATCAACTGCGTCTTGTCAGGCTTCACTAAAAACTCCCTGGTGCACAGCCCAGTGCACAGCGCGGTGCTGCCAACTCTTTTTCAATGACAACGACAACCCCCCCTCGGGTCGCTCAAGGACACACTCTGAATCATCATGAAAGTCTGATTCATAAGAATAACAGCGAGTTAAAATTGAGTGGGAAAAAAATAACAATAACAAAAGAACCCTATAAAACGGCATGATGATACTGTAATTCTTTCATTCGGAGTTTATTTAAAATACCATAGCCATGGAATAGCAGAAGTTGGCAGAATGTTCTTGACATTTCAAAGTGGAAAAGCGAAATGATATCCTCAAATGTTTTCTTCAGAAAAGTAAAACAATGGGGTGGAAAACATTTGGGCACAGTTGGGTAGATTTGGAAGAGCAAGTTTTATTTCTGCAGTTAGAGTTTGCTTAAGTGTCGGGGGGGGGGGGTGGGGGGTGCACTTGGGAGATTGTCATCATAATACGTGTGTGTGTGTGTGTGTGTGTGTGTGTGTGTGTGTGTGTGTGTGTGTGTGTGTGTGTGTGTGTGTGTGTGTGTGTGTGTGACATGTTGGCAGTCTCACAGACAGGGAATGCCCTAGAGATTGACTTTTAAATGCCCTTGTGGGAAATCGTGAAGTATTCCATTTCTATCCTGAAGTATTTCACTGACATTTGTGGTAAATCTTCTACATTCCTCAACAGGAAAATGACAGAAAAGGAAGCAGGCTATATACACTGTGGATTGCATTTGAAATGCACTTTGTAAATCCCCTCGGAAAAGTGCTATGATTTGTGTTTTGGAGGAATCGGTAAGGAGGAGCCATTAGTAATACCACAGTGGAGATTTCTTGCCTACGTGTTTTTTCTTCTATTTCTTCTTCTTGTTTAATCCAAGGCAGTAGCCTACTGCGATGGCAGCCTCATCGCTCTGCCTTCTGGATGTTTAGAAGAAATTAAATTCAAACTAATGGCCAATGCTGCCTCAAACCAGCCTCCCTCCAGGATGAAGCCTCAGCAGAGGACCCCTTCAGTCTCTGCCTGTTTAAAACAGCACCAAACACTATGGCGCTTAGAGGGAGTTAGCATGCTGACAGCTACAAACTCGCAGTGCTGATTTGGTAGGTGGATCAAGAACAGCGTTGGAATTGTAGAATTAGTATTAGACATGTCTTTTTGCCGAATCGTATAGCGTCATGTTGCTATACAGATGACAGCTGTGTAGTGCTGCGCACCAGCAAGCCGACCGGCGGTTCTCTGATACCTGTTGTGATAAGTCTTTAATTAAACTTACCTAATGAGTCAGATCCAGCGCTGCTTCGCCGACCGAAGACGACAGAAAGCGGTACAAAGGAGGGCAGTTGTTCCTTCCCGACAGACAGATATGATAGTTGCAGCAGGTACAAAACACTGGGCCACGTTCTTGTCATAACGTAAACCTTTACAGTCCGTAGTGGAGTGTTAGCTCTATCATGTATAGCTCTATAGCAGGGGCACTCAATTAAAATTCAAAGAGGTCCAGTTAGAGAAAATTTCCTCAAGCAAAGGTCCGGAACATTGTAACGTAGCTTACGCTATGATTCAGTGCCATTGAACTCAATGATTGAAGTAGCCTAATGGTACAATGTCTGTATGTAGTCAACAACTGACTGTTAAATCAAAATAAACATCAACAATGCTTATTTACAGTTTTCATATTTAACTGGATTAATTATACATAACTAGCCTACTATAATAAATAAATTCTCTTTTCTCATTTCAAGTAAAATAATGCATTTAAAAATAACATACAACAGAGTGCTTTGGAAAAATGTGCATCTTAAAATGAAGTGCTTAAATTTAAGAGAAATAAGTTTCCCCTTTTCTTCACTCCATTTCACATTTAACACTCTCAGCCAACAAACAACCTTTTCTCTTGAGAGAAGTGAGCTCCCTATCTATCTATCTATCTATCTGTCTGTCTGTCTGTCGATCAACCTCGCATGCTGTTGCGTTGGGCAGTGAGTGTGCCCTGGTGTGTGTGTGTTTGCTCATGTGTGGCGCTTCCATAGACCGGTCAGGATCGCACCGCACTTCACACGAGACATACTGGTTTTAATCTGCCCATAAGAACAATGAATGGACATGTAAGAGTGGTTTCTTTTGAGCACACAGTAATTACTATCTCTCTCCTCGCGTCGCGTCCCCTCCGTCCGTGTGCTCTCGCAGCACCACTCGAAGCAACAGAGAGAAACGATTCGCTTGTTTGATTGGCCGAGTAGCAACACGTGTGATGATTTACAGCGCGTGCATTGGTCTGTGAGCTTCCTGGCAGATAAACCAGTAGTACCGTAAATACTATAAAAGCATGTGCCAGTTAAAATAGAAACGCTCCGTGAAAATGTAAGTTATCAATGATTTGTAGGTTATAGGGCTCGGTCCGGATAGGACGGTGTCTCGGTCCGGATGCGGACCGGAGTCCGGACTTTGAGGATCGCCGCTCTATAGTCTCTCCCACATGACGACTTCGATGGCACAATTATCTCTGGGATGAGTCATTCCTTTACCAACCTAACCAGATGTCCACCTTACCTTCTCTTTTCCAACTAGGTTCGTTTTCCAGACGGAGTTGCAACTCATTTGAGCTAATGGCTCACTTCCCTAGCGGGTTCAGGTCATTCAACTCGGCGGCAAAACGATGCCGGGAATGTCGATTTGTTGACTCTTGTTTTGTCTGTCTTGTCTTCTTTTATTGTAACGTCCTTGATTCTCATTTGTCTTGTTTTTGCACGTTAGGACCCCCTCCAAAAGGACATGATTCATCTCAAGGGGGTTTTCCTAAACGAATCGCCGTCCTCCATAACACTTGACATGCTGATGGAAAGATATTGCAAAAGCTGACGTAGAAACTAAACGAACACATCTTCCACCGAAAAGTGCAATAATGAAGTTCTATCAATCAACGTGGCTAATGACTATCTGTGCTTGAGTTGGTAGCTGAAGATGGAGCTGGCTTTGCCCTGGAGATGAATCGGATGCGTCTGCGGAGGTTTAAGTATCAAACATTTAGAGAGCACCGCACATGGCAGGCGTGTGTGAATCTGTTAATCTCTGCTCATATGAAAAGTCTATTTCAACCACAATCACCTTGTGTGAATGATTCATGAACACATGCCAGTACGTCGCTGTAAATGATCATCTGTTCTTAATTGACTTGCCTGGTTGAAGACCCATTCCGTAACTTTTGACTCTTACTGACACCGGTGGCCGCTAGAGTAACTGCAGGCGGCATGTGCTTGCGCTACCGCGCGTGCACCGTGCGTGTACCATGCGTGTAAGGCTAAAACAGAGACAGCCAAGGGCGGACTGGGATTCTAATTCAGGCCGGGCATTAGATACCAAGCAGGCCAGGCCGATACGGGCCGACGCGCGTGCCGGCGTCCGAAGGGCGGCGGCGGAAAATTTGGGCCGTTTGAAGCCCAATTTGGACCGTTTGAAGCCCAATTTGGGCCGAGTCCAATTTTACAATGCTGAGATGCACCCACTTTAACCCTGAATAAAGTAATAAAACCACTAGTAAACCAGTAGGCGGCGCCTGGCCTGCTGTTCAGTGAGTGGCCTGACTGGGGGCACCAAAAAAAAAAAAAGATTTTTATTTTTATTTTTTATTTTTTGCAGGCCAGGCCAGGCCAGGCCACCGGGCATTTGCCCGATGTGCCCGATTATGCAGTCCGCGCCTGGAGACAGCATAGGTGGTGTTGGTTGCTTTGTACCGATAAAGAAACACTTGAAAACAGCAACCTGGACAATTTATGGGCCAGATAAGCCTGGAGACGGCTGGGAAAGATTATGGACAAATTAGCGGAAGTTATCGTATTCCTCCATCCTCGATTCCTCGCTGATTCAGCATTCAAAAATGAGCCGCCATCGTTAGGAGGTTCAAAACCGGTGCAAAGATTCATGCAGGAGCCTTGATGTCTCCTCACAGTCTGTCCTCTAACGAGCCGTCGCTGGAGGACACACAGGTGTATCCTCAATGCAGATATAATGAGTGAAGGTAATTGACGTTCACATGTAAGCCTGCCTCCATAGGCTATACCAGTGCTACTCAACCCGAGGCTCTAGAGCCATGTGCGGCTCCTTTATGGGTCCTACTTAAATTAAATAAATAAATAAGAATAAAAAAAAACAAAGGGAGGAAAGGGAATTTTGTGAAGGAGTTTCATCAGCAGGACATAGTGCGTGGGAAGACCACGCTACTCCCCCCAGTTCTCCTCCCCACTGAACAGGTGCCCCCAACAAACCAGCGGAGGCGCCAGTTAGTGCTGAACGATTAATCTAATCGCAATCGCAATCGCAATGTCAGCACGTACGATTACATAACCGCAAAAGTGTGCGATTATTATTATTTTTTCACGTCTTTTTGAGTGTGTGTGTGTGTCCTCTAAACTAACGTTACACACGACGCAGCAAACACATATCTCTGCCATCACACTGGGCATCAACACTAGCGGGAGACTTCCCCCATGCACTCCCGCAAATAAGTAATGTCATGCACCGCAAGGTTACATAACATCTTACCGAGAGGGAGAGAGAGAACATCCATGATCGCTAACAGCGAGCTATGCTAATAACTAGCTAGCCGTTCAGAAACGCATGTAAACAGCCATGTGATTAGTGAGAACGTCAGTAAAATAAGGAGAGAGCTGCAGGTGCTTATGCAGAACTAGTGCACGATTAAGTGCACAGTGGGGATGACCCGCTGTGATGAAGAATATAACGAGATTAACAAGGTTGATAGCAGCAAAACACTGTCGCAGCTGCCAGCAGCAGCACCTCCAGGCTCCTAGCTAGCCTGTCACATGACGCCTTCATGGTCCCTCGATAAAGTCTGCAGATGCACGTTACCTCACCTCTCTCTCAAGAAGCGTCACGTGAGTGTGGCGTTTAAGGCCATCTGTCGCTACAAAAGAAATAAACGGGGTGTATCACTGTATTACTGGACAGACATGTAACTAACTTTGCAGTCTGAGCCATAGCACATGGTGTTTCTTTTTTACATGTTTGGGACAGGCAAATGTCTCAAAATGTTTTATTTTTTTGTAAAGATAATTTTATTTCAAATTGTTTTATTTATTTAGTTTTAATACATTTTTAATTGTAACATATTTCATGTATTTTAGTCTGTGATACGTGAAACCGTGGTATTTTTGTCCAAGGTTATCATACCGTCAAAAACTCATGCCGGCGGCACATCCCTAGTATTATATTGCAATCACAATCGCAAATCGCAATATTGTCCACCATAATCGCTAATCGCACCTTTCCCCCAAATCGTGTAGCACTAGCGCCAGTGCAGCAACCAGGAGACATACCCTTTACTCAAGCTTCTCACACGCAGACACGGCCAATTGTGCCTAGGGGGGACACCACCAGACCACGCCGGAGGCTCGAACCTGCAACCCTAGTGTTGGTAGACAGGGAATCTACCTTCTGCATTTCCTTTAGGTGTTAGAAATGTCTTTGAGGTGTTCCTCCTCCATAAAGTAGAAAAGGCTCAGGGGTTGACATGCTGTATTGAGATGAATTAAACATTAATATTAACTTCATGAAAAATTCAGACGGCTATCATCAGCGAAGGGGAAGGGAATCCTGAGTGGGAGGAGCCTCAACGACGCCACGCTTCAAATGTCACGTCAATGTGACATTCCACTTCACAGGACATGGTTCACTCGCTTCCTGTCCTCGTTTCCCCCGTGACCTTTCAGGACGCAAGGAGAAATCTGCATGTCATGTCATACATGTAATCGGCTAGGCCAGGCAATCATTTGCAATTACCAGGAGGACTTTTATTTTGAAAATGTCACTGGGTCAATTAAAGCGCTCCTGGGTCACAGCTGGGTCATAAATCACATGACATGGCCGCCCAATGAAAGCTGACAGAAGGAATGCATCAGCGTTCACTAATGTGCTGTGCACAGGTGTTGGTGGGCAATGGAGACATAATGGACAGAGCAGATGGAAATGTGACCAGAAGGTTGCTGGTTCCCATCCTGGTTGTAACCGGTAACCGGTCGGAGATGTCAAAGTTGTTGTCTTTGAGCAAAAACATAGATCTTCAGCTCGATCATGAGATTATTCCTCAATTTTATAATGCAATTATTTCTCAAATGAGTTGTGGTCGATTTCACTCCCATACGTCTAAAAGCCAACTTCAATGTGAGTGCACACGAACCGCCTCGACAATTACGCTGTGAGAATTCTCCATTCCTTCATCCTCCATGTTGCTGCCCTATAAACCGTCGCTGGACGATAGAGTCTCCTCTGATTGGCTGCAGATAGCCAATAGTCTTCTATTGAGTTTCAAGCGAGCACATAAACAGACATTTTAACCTTGGAGTATCAATGCAGGGAGACAGGCGTGACGCGTGGAAGCCCACACTATTTAACGCTTTTAAGATCAGTGTTCTGGAAAATACCGGGGAATATGGGCTCTCTGATTGGTCAAGTGACAACCACCAAACTACACTTTGGTGTGTGCCAACCACAACAAGCCATTCGCCGCAGCCAATCCCAATTGAATCTGATCAAGCGATAGACGACAAGCACCAAACTTATAGAAGTACTATCACTTAAAAAAAATTACCATTTTGTTTTAATGAGCCCATGGTGAGAATACATTTACTCCATTTGGGTGTAATACTGCCACATATGATTTAAACTAGTGCTTATTAAAAACCATCCAATTATAAAAACACCTGCTTTCCTATAACGATGATCCAAAAAGCACTTTGACGACAAGAGCTGGTAGAGAGGTAGACGGCGCACGCACGCGCACACACACACACACACACAC
Organism: Poromitra crassiceps; assembly: GCF_964638095.1. NCBI lineage: Eukaryota > Metazoa > Chordata > Actinopteri > Beryciformes > Melamphaidae > Poromitra > Poromitra crassiceps. Next base: position 18,004,070 of record NC_139647.1, read on the forward strand.
ACACACACACACACACACACACACACACACACACACACACACACACACACACACACACACACACACACACAGACACACACACACACACACACACACACACACACACCAGAAGTGGCCAAAGTGGCATCTTGAGATCTCTGATGATGCCTAGGGACAGAGGCATACCGGTTGGCACGATGATGTTTGTTTTTGCCTCCTGGTCTTTGTGAGTCTCATATCCAGTTCCACACCGTCTCAGGCTTCTGTCTGAGTGGTGTGCGTGTGCATGTATAAGTGTGTGTGTGTGTGTGTGTGTCAGTCAGTGTGTGTGTGTGTGTGTGTCTACTTGGGCACTGTGTGTGTCCCTGTAGGAACCTACGTGTGTGTGTGTGTGTGTGTGTGTGTGTGTGTGTGTGTGTGTGTGTGTGTCTGTCTCCGTGCATGTTGCTTCCCTGCATCAGATCCGTATCTCTTTGCCAAGATGTTTGGTAAACACTTGTGACATTTTATGAATTAACCCACTGATACCTGATGCAGCATTTGCGTGTACAGTATATCCCTCATTTGTGTGTGTATCCCTTTAAGACCGTCTTAAAGGGATACACACACAAATGCTGCATTAGGTATCAATGGGTTAATGACCCCTCTCAAGATGGGATCGTTCCATAGAGTGAGAAGCATAAGGAGTGGAAATACTCCCGACGTCTTCCCGTGTCGTCTCCTCATTATCTCCGTGCCTCAGCTCATTATCCAGATTTGTCAGGCGGCAGGACACAAATAGACAGAGTGGCGACTCTTCTCGCTGTCAGCTCTTTGACAAGCTCGGTGCTGATGGGAATGGCGGCGCCTCTATATTTCCATGGTGACATTGTACTAAACAACAAGCTCTCCCTCGCTCTCTGTCTGTGTGTCTGTGTGTAGGAACGAGAGAGAGAGAGAGAGAGAGACAACACACAAATACACTCTCTCTCTCTCTTTCACACACATCTGTGTTCATGCAGAATTTGTGTATGTGTGTAGGTATGCGTGTTTGAGAGTGCTTGCATGAGACCATCTCTCTCTCTCACACACCTACACACACACACACACACACACACACACACACACACACACACACCTACAGTACACACACACACACACACACACACACACACACACACACACACACACACACACACACACACCTACACACACACACACACACACACACACTTTTAATTGCCTGTAATAACCAGGCTGTACATGCGTCCCTTGTTAGCTGCTGTCTTGCATGGTGTGTAGGGAGCTGCTTAATGATCATTATAAACGGATGAGGAACAGTGAGGTGAGCAGGGAGGCAACCAGAGCAAGCAGACACCGGATCACAATGCTGTGTGTGTGTGTGTGTGTGTGTGTGTGTGTGTGTGTGTGTGTGTGTGTGTGTGTGTGTGTGTGTGTGTATCTTTGTGCATCTCAAACAGGGGTGTTTGTTCACGTGAGAGAGAGAGAGAAAGGAGGAAATGGAGAATGCATGGGAACATTTATTGATGAGTATGGGAATATGAGAGTGTGTGTGTGTTTCTGTGTGTGTGTGTGTGTGTGTGTGTGTGTGTGTGTGTGTGTGTGTGTGTGTGTGTGTGTGTGTGGTCGTATTTGTGTGTATGTGTGCGTCTTTGAACACCCTTGATGCATCTCTCTCTGCTTTGCTAATGATACACAGTTTTGCTACAATTTGTCAGTTTTGAATAAGTATTTTTGTGATAAATTGGGAGAGTGCTGATGTTTACCTCCATGGGAGATGCATTGTTTATTGTCTGATTCAGGCAGAAACATACACAGTCACCCACACAGCAAACAGCCACCCAGTGTTCCTGTGAGTCTGTCATTTGCATTTGTCGCTCCTCCTAACTGTGGAATCAAACAAACAGAAATGAGCCGAAACATTAACTGAACAAACTCGACTCTCTGGAAGTTCAACTGAACTGCTGTTAACATACTCGTGATGATGAGCACTTAGTGTTTAATGTGCTTTAGTGACAAGGTCACTGGTGTCCCAGGCGATATCGCACCGTGGAAAAAGAAAATCAATCATAATTATTTATGTAATGGTAATTTTCCCATTCCCCCACATTTAACATGTGCATGTACTACCGGGGTGGTAAATGTAAGCATCTGGTACATCTGCACATTTTCTAGTTAATGTGATTGGAAAAACACTTTGGAATGGCTTCTCTACATAATGGAAATGTGTGTGCAGTGGTGTCTGCCACTTTACTTTTATTAGGCTGATAAGACATTGCTCTGTTTATTAGTCTATCTATGTATTCAATTTAGACGTTGTTTTGGCCATGGGAATTGATACCTGATTGATTTCATGCTTTAGTCCAGTAGTGTATATAGGCTATATGCACTAGGCTCATTTTGATCCACACTATGTAAAACACATGGATGCACAAAACATTCTTGCCTCTCAATTAGGGTGTGTTCACACTTGGTCCCGTTCAGCCCCCCAAGTGAATTCAGACCTAATTAGTCAGCATTTTGTATGCATATGTGAACGCTCCAAAAGAACTCTGACCTCCTCAGCAGGTGGAAAATGGGCCTAATATTGACTTTGATGATTAGGGGGCGAAAGAATCCGTCATAATCTGAGCTCACGTTCACTCCTCCCATTGAGTCCAATAGACTCAGGACCTGCCGCAAATCTCCTATAGGGGGCGCAAAGCCCATAGTCTCTTAGAACAGACGAGTTGGCTTCCGCAATTTTCAAATGCTTCCGCCATACCGTCTGTACTTCCTGGGGGAGAATCATGCACCAACCGGAATCTGAAGCAGAAAGGCGGGTCTTCCGCTCATTAGTCCAATCAGAATTTTTTTAAGGCGGGTCTTCCGCTCATTAGTCCAATCAGAATTTTTTCCCGTGGACACACGTGTCGTGATTGGTCGGATTTTGTCGAACTTCGTTCCAGTCTGAAGGTTTTTTTCCCAACTTCCTTGTGCATGTTCTGGGGGTGTAACGTACAGACTGTATAGCTGCATTCGCCGGATGTAGATGAGACAGTCTGTTTTAAGAGACTACAAAGCCCACGTGACATACTGTAGGCTACAGGAAGTGACTGGAAGATGCTATCTCTATATGATTGATTTGATTGATTTGTTTTTATTCATTGTGTCATGCACTTAACAGTGCCCATCCCACATGGGCTTACAAGACACACAAGATATACAGTCGAACATACCGGTAAGCTAGCACTATAAAAATACAACTAAATCACAGTACAATATACTCCTTAAACAACAAAACAGATCATTACCTTCTGAACAGAACATTCTGCCTTTGCTCCCAGGCCTGGGAAATAAAATTTCCTACAAAGAAGGTCCCTTTCGTGAAACACAACACAAGTTTTTCATAATCATCCATCCAAAGAAAATCAACATAGAGGACATTTTACTGAAAAGTATCTCTCTTGTATCATCATACGCTGAACAATAGAATAGAAAATTAATCTCGTTCTCAATTTCACACAAGTCACAGAGCAAACAGAGTGTCCTCTTCAGGGGTAGCGTTAAACCTACCAGTCTCCAGTGCCAAGGGCAGAGTTCCAGATTGTAACTGTGCACACAGGGACCTTTTCCGTCTGTCCAAATCAAAGTTGACATAAGGCTCTACACAGTAACTGTATTGAAAAGATAAGGTACAGTGTGAACAGAAAGAGAACTGAGGCCCCATCAGAGCTGAAGTGGACCAGAAAGAGAACCGAGTCCTCTCTCAAATGAACTCACAAAGCGAATGCAAAAAGAGAAAAGAGTCCCTTTGTTGGTCCACTTTAGGAGGGTGGAGTTCAGTTCTTTAAGGCACTAGGCTATATGTGAAAACACCCTGAAATGCCTTAAATGTGATTTTAAATGTAAATTTAAATCTCCATAGTCAAAGTTTGCACGTAATTGAAATTAACTTATTTTAGTACACACGTGTTTTTTATTCAAGACATTGGATGCTAATGTAAACTATGAAATCTATAGCCACACGCTAACTTTTGCTGTCACTTTCTCGGCAACTTCAGCTGATTCTCGACAGACTCTCTCTGTCACTCCAGTTTGACCCTCCACTCCGAAAAATGATGTGTTTCCCACCGAACAGCCAAGCGGTGCAGTAACGTTCAGTCGCTTTTGGTTTCGCATTCTCCGTTTCCTATACAACAGATGCATCTTCTCACCAACTAGGACAGCAAGCAGCTGCTTCCACGCAGAAGAGAAGTGGCTTCAAACCACTCTGCTTGTTTGATTGGCATTTTAGCTCATTGTGAAATCCCACAGGAGGTACAAATCTGCTGAATGGATGTAGCGGAAAGGCTTAAAGAAATAATATATATATCGTAAATTGTTTAATATATATTTGATAAAATATTTTTCAAGTTGAACTCTCCTCAAGGGAATTTGCCTATAGCCATTTTAGGCCTGATTCAGCAAAGTCTCAGCTTAGCACCACCAGAGCCCATTACTGTTGCGAGAGGGTCTTTCTCCCTCATCAGAGACGCTTAAGAGCCGAGGTCAGTTTGGGAAAGATATTGTTATGAAGTCTGGAACACGTCGGTATACTCGCCTAAAGCGTATTATAAAATCTGCCATCTAAAATGCCGAGCTTGGTTGAATTTGCAGTTGAAGCGGTGCTTCTTTTAATTGCATGCTTCAGTGGGGAAGTTCCAAAAATTGCTGCTGCAGCCACCTTGAGTTTCCCCGGCTGATCATTGACAGATGAAACAGAGATAACGGAGAAACTAATATACTTAACATAACTTAAACCAATTCAACATCTTCATAAACCATAATAATAGATGCCATTAGTTTCTCTAAAGCAATGCCCTTTATGGTCTAACAAAGTTCAGTTCTTTGGCATGGCAGCTGGCTGTAGCATGCTGTTTCTATATCGGTGTTTTTCCCAGTAGAAAAAACTTCCAGGCCTGGAAGGATTTCGAAACATACCCCGACCGCATCGGTGGCGGCCCTCGCTGGCGACGCTAAACCTTTAGCTAACCTGTTCGCATCTATGTTCGCAATGGCATCCCAAGTACCGTATCGTCATACTATTATGGGATGCGATGCGAACAGTTGTATTATGGGATGTGCGTTTCCCAGGCAACAACACACGTTGACACGTTTTGGAACAGCGCCGCACGCTGGCACGATGCTCCTAAAAGCAAAATGCTTATTGTTTTGAATGATTTGGCATATTCTATCACTCAACACTGTCAACAACAGTATTGTTATATTGTAATAATATGCCATAAAGGTTTCTTGAAATTTTGGGGAGAGCAGGGAAAAAAAAAAAAATCTGGCTTGGCGGGGGCGTCGTTGGCCTGGCAGACCCGCCAGGCCTGTAGAATGGTAGGGGAAACATAGCCTAGGTAAACCCAGCCCCCACGTGATCTGCTCTCAGAGTTCCCAGTCACTATGTAGTGACTGAGAACAGGTCTGAGAGCAGGCTAGGGGAAACACTGTATATTGTCTCTCCTCAAAGTATCTATATTTTGCAGACTTGCATGCCTATTTGGTATTAGGTAATAATAATTTGGTAACTGTAATTTGGAACTGCCTCCTCACATACTCATGTAATGTAATATAATGTATATATATAATATATAATAACTCCTGAGACCTGTTGTGTCAGGTGCAAACGTTGTACCTCCAAACACTGACAACGTCTTTCCTAATAAGGCACTTGCACAAGTTCATGGCTCTGTTATACTGCAGGAGGGATGCACTCGGCTGGGCTCTGCTGTATCCAATGTGCTGCCCTTTGGCTAGATTAGCCTCTGCAGCTACTTCATGCAAGATTGTCATGTAGAAGGTGCTTTGAGCACTTTGGGGAAAGCATTGATATCATCTGTTATCATGACCGCGGTGCGTTATCAGCTCTTCACCTCATTGGACGGAGCGTGAGGCTAACACCTTTAGGTGCGAACACCACTCAATTCCATTATTCCCACTCGGGGCAAACCCCGACTCAAATCTATTGCACTCACACTGCCGAGTCGCTTTGCTTAAGAGCATGCGTGCCAGATGACATTAGGTTACTGTCAGTAAATAACTTTTAAAATAGGAAGACCAAAGCGAGTTGATTGTTTCTCTAAATGAGCACGATTCTCACCTCTCTCCGAGCATAAAAGGAAATCACACGGAGGCGATCGACCGCCAGACATTGATTCAATAATTGTTTGTGTCTCGGGAGGCTGAAGATGAGGCGCGAGACACAAATGTGTTTCCGCCCACAAGCCTCCGTCCTGGAGCTCTGCAGTCCCACCTCATCTGCCCGCCATCGAAACCCAGGAACACACTCCGCAATCTGGACCAGGCCGCTTTGGCTCAGGATAGTAGGGCCTGAGATGTGTATATTTAGGGTGATTTCACACTGGTGCCCAGGTACCGTTCCCGACCACACTTGTCCCCAAATTGACCCCAGTTTCAGAACGTTTGATGAGTGTGAACGTTCCGTTCCGTTCCGTTCTGCGCCCGGGCGCGCAACGGGGAACCGTGACAGGATCCACTTGAAAAGGTGGTCTGGGGAGCGCTTTGGCGTGCCCGGGCACGGAACACTTGCGAGTGTGAAAACCAACCGTTCCGAACCACATAGACAACAAACGGGCGAGGATACACTGCAGGCATAGTTGATGATGCAAGTGCAGTCTGTTCCGTTTCCGGGCGTGGAAGAAATGTTGTAATGTGAAAGCTGACCAGCGGGGGAGAGGGGAGGGGTGTGGCAATTGTTTCCGGGTGCAGAACGGAATGGAACGAAAGCAATTGTTCCCAGTGAGAAAGCAGCCTTAATGTGTGTGTGTGTGTGTGTGAGAGCTAGTTTTGTGTGTGTGAGCTCGTTTGTGTGTGTGTGTGTGTGTGTGTGTGTGTGTGTGTGTGTGTGTGTGAGCTCGTTTGTGTGTGTGTGTGTGTGTGTGTGTGTGTGTGTGTGTGTGTGTGTGTGTGTGTGTGTGTGTGAGAGCTCGTTTTGTGTGTGTGAGCTCGTTTGTGTGTGTGTGAGCTTATTTTGTGTGTGTGTGTGTGTGTGTGTGTGTGAGCTTGTTTTGTGTGCGTGTGTGTGTCGGTCCGCCTGCGAGTTGAGTACTTCTATAACAGCACTTGTCCGTTCATTGGCTGTGCCCGCGAGGCCTGAGGACGATGAATGGAACCGATTGCTTCAGTGCTCAGTATTCAGTATCATAGCTCTCGTTGTCTCGTCCAACGTAGACACACGGGCACGGTGGTGAAGAGTTCCATGAACACTTCACTTCACATTGTCTCACCCAATGGAGCACAGTTGGAATCAGCGCCACGAAAACCCGTGTCAAGATCATCTCGATCCACTGACTGACACTGGAGACAGAGAAGCTCTTTGCACAGAATGTCGTTCATTGCTGTGTAGATAATAATAATAATAATAATAATAATAATAGCTTGGATTTATATAGCGCCTTTCAAGGAACCCAAGGCCGCTTCACAGAGCACAAAAGATGACGGACACACATAGATGACAACAAAGAACAACAAAGAACAGAAAGAGACTAGCTGCCGAAGGCTGTGTTGAACAGATGAGTTTTGAGTAGAGTTTTGAAGGTAGCCAGTGATGGGGCATTGCGGATTTCGGCTGGGAGAGAGTTCCAGAGGGTGGGGGCCGCCACGCTGAAGGCTCTGGCCCCAAAAGGTCCGCAGGCGGGAGTGGGGTCTGGAGAGGAGACCCGAGTTGGAGGACCTCAGGTTCCGGGACGGGGTGTAGGGTTGCAGGAGGTCAGACAGGTACTGGGGGGGCGAGAGCGTGGAGGGATTTGTAAGTGAGGAGTTGGATTTTGTACAAGATACGGGACTTGACTGGGGGGAAATGCCAGTGTTATACTGCATTTAGAAAGGGGCTGATACTACTGAATATCAGATTCCATCTGTGTCACGCACCAAATACAAAAGTTATTCGGAAGTATATCCATTATACAATTATGATTATGAATCCGAATCGGTGCAGTCATTATAGGCCCTGGGAGAATCGGTGCAGTTATTATAGGCCCTGGGAGAGGTGAAAAGTCTGCTCTGTCTCAGACAACAGAGAGGAAGAACAACAAGAGACAGAGATCGCCACAGTCAATTACAATGGTGTCCCGCCCCCGGAGCCTGTCCTGATTATCAGCTGCTTATCCCAGCCCCTATCTAAATGATGCCACCGGGCTGAGTAAATAAACACATCCCTCACCACCAGGGAGAACCTGGGGCTGCAGTGCCTGTTTCAGCCACTGGGGGATGCTATTTCAGTAATAAGAGATATAAAAATGGCTCCTCAGACCCTGCATAACACATTTTCTGTCTCTCCACCACACCCACTCTCTTGTCTCTCTATACCTCGATATTGCTCTCTCGCCCTGGTTGCAATGTGAAACCCCTAGAAAATATTCCCTGTCAGCTCTCAGGATCATATTGTAATATGGTCATAAGAAATTGCAATGTGCCCGATGTTTGACCAGGATATGAGGAGAACAGCTAGGGGGGGCTTCTGCACCACCGAGACCCGGGCCACATTACCAGTTTGAATGAATTGAATTACCTGCATCGTGGTGATTTATCTTGCTCGGCACACTGAAAACAGAGAGGATGTTCCTCTCGTGGTTCAAAGCCCACCCATCTTCCAAAGCGTGCAGTCAAACTCAATAAGGGTACACTGTACCCAGCTCGTAAGTGAGGAATAGTTCTTTCTTGTAGTGTTTCGGTTCACTCGGTGATGATGTAACCCTTCCCGACACGCACACAATGCCGGTTGGGAATTAATGTATTTTTGTTTTATTGAAATGTTCGATGATAAGCGAGACACCTCTCTACAAAAGGTGAATATAACATAGGCCTCAGGCTTGGAAAAGCACATAAGAATTTTGATTGGAAGCACTCTACCCCACCCCGAGTACATCATATAGCAGTAAGTAGCGCCACTGGCTTTCTGTATGATGGCATAACTGGATAGGGGTAAATAGGTAAGCTGTTAGGAGACTTCCAAGCCAAGAAATAAAGGACATTCTGAACACCGTTAGGGAGAAAAGGCTTATTTGACTGAGGTTTGCCAAAGAAGCTATAATAGCTCAAAGACGAAACAAATCGTTGTGGGCTGGGGGTGAATAACAACAAACGGTGAGAAAAGGAATAGAGAAGGAGATCAGGCAAAAGCAATGGAAAAAGTCGAGCGAGAGTGTGACAGCAGGGAGTTGGTGAGCGTGGAGGAGGTAGTTGAAAGGGATGACGTATTTTTGTAGGCTGAATGCGGAAGTCCCGAACTTCCTGGTTCTTCACTGTTTCTGTCTATGGGATTTTTGAATGGGTTTTTGGCGCGATGCTTCAAATAATGTCTGTGGGCAACGCAGGTTTAATCAAACGCGAACCAAGGTTCAGCGGGATAATCTTCACACATGAGGACCACTTTCATGAGTTTTAAAGCGTAACTGCGAGCCCTAGAGGTAAAAAGCTTGTGGTAAGCTAATCCAGAACTACACACAGTGTCGCATAGGCGTCCACGCATTGATTGTGATTGAAGGCGCGAGAGAAAGAATTTCCGCGTTCACTCGTGATGACGTACAATATCCGCGTCGACATTGTAGTCTCATTTAGCCGTTTACTAGCTAGCCACCCTTTTAACGGCACATAAAAGCTTCAAAACTCATAAAAGTGGTCTTCATGTGTGAAGATGATGTTACTTAAACACTGGTTCGCGTTTGATTAAGCCAGCGTTGCCCAGAGAGATTATTAGAAGCATCGCGCCAAAAACCCATTCAAAACTCCCATAGGTGAAAACTGTGAAGAACCAGGGCTGTTAGCATCGATGATTTCCGGACTCGTTCCTGGGGCTCTCTATTCCCTTTAGCTCTCTCTCACACCGCTCTCCGTGGTCCTGAACTTCAGTTTCTAATTTCACTCTCTTCACACTTCTCCTCAACGCTTCTTTTTCATTTCCTTCCATCCTATCCCCCCCCCCCCCCCCCCTTATCTCTTATCTTCGGTTCTGCTTTATAGTATTTTACTCCATTTTCTGCGCCCTTATCTTCAGCAGCCGCGCTCCCCTTTCTCTCCTTTCTCGTCTGTCTCTCTGACTCCGATCCAAACTTCATGCGGCGATGAATTCTCTCCCTGGCAAAGAGTAGCAGCCATCCTTGGCCAGAGGAAAGGTAGATCTCTTTTTCTGTATCTTATTACACCACCTGTCTCTGAGTATGACACTCTGGAGAGAGGTAAAACGAGACAAAAGCATCAGCACATCACAATAGCGTTCTTATTCTGTACTTCACCTTTATGTAGAGAAAAAAAACTTGAAGTCACGTCTGAAGTCACATCTGAAGTCACGTCTGAAGTCACGTCTGAAGTCACGTCCGCGTGTGCAGGAGACAAACTGCAGCAGTCAATAGAAAAATATATAGCAGCAGACACAACCCCCCCGGTCCGTCTTTATAGTGCAAATTCGAAGCACAAGTTCAGTATAGAGAGCCAAAGTGCAACCTCACTTCCTGCTTCAGCACTGTACCAGAGATTTTCATCCGCCATCTATTTTCCCATACACATTTCGTAAAATGCTTCTATAAATAGTTGTACTTGTTCAAACCAAACGGTGCAGATATAATTAGAAACAGGAGAGAGTGTTTTGGTCCGACTGAAATGTTCTATGCTCTCTCCCCATTCTAAATGTAGCTGAACTGTTTGGTTTGAACAAGTAAAACTATTTTTATAAGCATTTTACGAAATGTCTATGGGAAAATAAAAGGCAGATGAAAATCTCTGGTACAGTGCTGAAGCAGGAAGTGACGTTCCACTTTGGCTCTCTATTAGTTTATCATTTAGACTCATCATTTAGGCGATAGATACAAACTCAACCTTGATGCAGCGTCAGTCTTCAGACTGTACCATTTGGTTTTGTCTTCAGACTGTACCATTTGGTTTTGTCTTCAGACTGTACCATTTGGTTTTGGCATCAAGGTGAGTTGCTGATGGGATCTTCCAGTTGCCTTCACATTTGATATTGGGAACTTGCTTCATGCATTACAGCTAATGGAACAGAATCATCACTATCAGGATCGCAGCTAATTCAAATTGGATATTAAAACCCCCAGTTAATGTCTGCTTTACTTTCATTATAGATGCATTTTGAAAATGTGCATGCAACGTTTAAGCCCGTGTTCGTCTTCAGTTCAATTCCTGAAAATGGTTCAACTGAAAATAAAACGATCTCTTGGCGCTTCAAATGAGATGTGTTGCTTACAATGTCGGGTGATGAAGGAGCTGAAGCTTTCTCCGCTGTTGCGCTTGTTATAAGTCACTTTTAATTGAGCCCAGCCAATATAGCACAATAACAAAACAATAACTCTGCTCAGCGCAGACACAACAATCTGTCGTGTGTGTGACAGGCAAATCTCTCTTCTGCGCCTCGATAGGATACTGCCAAATCGATTTGTTCCCATTTTTGTTATAGACAAAGCAGCCATTATTCTCTGAGCGAGGAGACCATCCGATCGAGGTGATGTGGACGATTCTGTACAAAAGAGCTCCGTGTGTCTTCTTTGTATAAAAAAGTCCAGCTCCAGTACAACACAATAAATTCTTCTCAATTGGGCATTTAACAGTATAACCTGCCTGTTGCATTTCCCTGTGAGAGCTGCCGTCTCCCTTGAAATTGCTTAGAAGAACATACAGTACATCTCACTCAGTCTGTTCTTCTCACTCAATTACCTGCTGCATGGGAGATAGAAGAAAATCCAGAGGTGTACCACTACCTGCACCATGAAAACTGGACGCTAAACCTAGAGAGATGAAGCTGTGGTGGGCTTGAAATATCCATGACAGACCCTGGAGCTGGCCCTGGTGCTTCTTCTAATGAGGATTTGGGATGACTATTCCAGCTCCAAAATAGATCTGTCTTGCTTTATTTTTGCCTGTCTGCCTGTCAGCAGGCCATGTCTATCTATGATTCTCCATGTCTGTTAGTTCTGCTGATTATTTCTCCATTTCTCTGAGATCCCTTACCGCCTTCCCCCGTGCATTAAGGCCGGCTGTGTCTTGTCACCCCTGTGGAGAGAGGATGAGAGGCAGGGAGGGAGGACAGGAGGTTATCCAGGATGTATGATTGGTAAACGGGTCAGAGACAAAGACAGACACAAAGAAAGAACTCTAATATGGAACATTTTTGAATATATTTTGTGATATCTTAAACACTTTATAGCCTACGTGTATTTTTTTAAATTCAAACCTGTGATATCATCAAGATGTAAAAGCTGCTTTGCCAAAGATAAATTGGGGGAAAACGTGTTTCAAATGTTGAAGCACCCAGGCAGATTCATATATGTATATATAAATATATATATATATATATATATATATATATATATATATATATATATATATATATATATATATATATATACAGTTTTCTTTCTATTTTTGTCATGTCTCATAAGCCCATATGGGCTGGGCACCATTGGTGTGTGACACGGAAATAAAGAAATCAATCATATATATATATATATATATATATATATATATATACTGTATATATAGTGTAACACTTGGTGCATGTACAAAAAAGTTCATAATGATTATGAGATAGTAGGCTACAGCTAAGACATGCATGGCACATAAGACATGCATTGTTTTATGGTTGTTTTGACATGTAAGCATCACACGCTATACCTCATCAGACCCCATTAACTCATCGCTCAAGTCTCATCTTCAACCTCTCCAACTTCTCTCCTCATCACCCTCCAGCTACACTCAAGCCTCAAGTTCTCACTCCGGCGCCATCCTATATAGCCACTCTGTCATACACCGTGTGCGTCAGATGTTAACGAGCAGCACGGTACTCTTGTACGCCCACGGGCGGACCGTTAAGAAGCACTCTGTACCTGTTGGGCTCAGGTAAAGGTCAAGCTACGCTGTGGGGCTGGAGCCGGTAGAGGTGGAGGTGTCTAAACCCAACCTGTGGTTAGCAAATTAGAAAGAATCACATGCATGTCTAAAATGACTTTAGCATGCCAGGATATACAGAATACTTGAGCGTTAAGCCAAACAACAGCTAAAGGGTGTTCTTCTCTTAGCTGCTCACTGTAAATCACAGCCTCCAGGGGCTTATTGCTTTTATAGAACGGTTACTACATAATAGCCTATGATAAGGTTTGAGCAACAAAAAAATACAATATTGATAACAAATAATCGTTCTCCCGCCAGGCAATGTTAGTCCTTCAAGCCCCGCCTCCAGTCAGTTCAACATGTGCTATAGCTATACCAAGGAGATACGCCCGGACACTGTACTCCCTCTGTAACTTAGCTGCTAGGATAGCCACATTATTGCTGAGATATCAACAACCAGACGATGGATTTTAATGCTACCACCCCAAAGAGCCATAAATGACGTGACTAAAAGCAGACAGTGGTTGGTGGGGCTTTTGAGCTCTCAATGGACACAACAGTAAACGCCAGAAGTTGGAAATATCCCCGTTACTTTGGACTGATCAAAGAAAAGCATCAGAACATAATGTGTTAACGCTGTGCATCAGGGACTTGAGATGTAGCTTATTCGGGAGCGCTACTTGCTTTGAGACCAGACATGAATCAGTCAATTACGTCTTCCTCTGTGATCTTAACGATAGTTTACCTCAACATTACCCAACTAAATGAAAGCTACCTTTAGTACCTTTCAGAGGCTGCTGATTTATTTGATGTGTCTTCTTGTATATCAAACGAGAGTGAGGACATAACCAGGAGGACAGGAGATTTCAAATGCTTTGTTTGAAGTGGGTAAGTTGAAAGTAGCCGATACTCTTATCAGTTACTTTAAAGCGCTAATTTGCTCTCATGCTTCACACGTGCACGTCTCTCTTAAAAAGATTCTTCCGTGTTCACAGGAAGTTGTCGTGCATGTGGCTCTGACCCTTATGGTCCTGTTGCTCATCAACTTAGTGAGGCAGGTATTGAAGTTACATCTCAACTCATAAGTCGCTCTAAGAGCAACATCTCCTAATTTTCCCAAAACCATAATGAACCTGGAGTTGTTCACTCTCACTTTAGGGATGATATTGTTTCCCTCCAGCCTTCATGCCTCAAGCCTGACACATTGTAGCAAAAGGGAACGACAGAAGGAAATACAATGTGAATATGAATGCAGTTGATTGCAGAAAGGAGATGATTGACATGGATTATACTGATGCCTATGGGGGAGGAGGCCGCCACTAGCTGCTTTGTGCTAGAGCAAGAATATTAATGATTTGATATGAAAATGCAGGCAAATAAAATAAATCATTAAAACTAGACAAGTGCAGCGCCGGTTCAGCTTATTAGCTTAATTATTGTGCTTGCTGAAAGCAAGGCACAATCTATAAAATCTGCCATACTTATTATTATTATTGTTATTATTATTATTGTATATTATATCTGCCATTTTTTGGCACATTATGACGCCCACAGTTTTCGCACCACAGTGCTATAAACAATGATGTGATGTAAGACTGTGCTCGTAATCTTAAATAAGCGAGCGAGAAAGAGAGAGAGAGTGTGTGTGTGTGTGTGTGTGCGATAGAGAGAGAGAGAGACACATATAGCACGGCCGTGCACACTGCACATAACTGTCAAATGAACAGCGAGCAAGAGTGTGTGTGTGTGTGTGTGTGTGTGTGTGTGTGTGTGTGTGTGTGTGTGTGTGTGTGTGTGTGTGTCTGTCTGTCTGAGAGAGAGATATATATGTGAAGGGAGTGAGGTTTGGGAAATGCGCTTGACCAGCAAATTTTTCCTGGGAAAAACACATTCTTCCTGGACACCAGACATAGAACAAAGCCTTTTACAATCCTATAGTAAGTTGAAAAGTAGCCATAGATAGTAGCTGGCTCTCCACCTGGCTTCCACACCGCCAGCCTCCTCTTCTCAGAGCCCACACACAGACTGCTGTGCTGATCACCCCGCCCTCCCCAGAAGCTCCAGAGAGCTGCGGGTTGTGGGTGCGCTCGTTAAAACTACAAGTGCACTTGGAGTGCTCCGCCAAGGCCAATATTCCCGTCCGCTATCGGATCGGAACCTTAACCCTGTCCCTGACCCACCCGCATCCCCCCAGCCACTCCCCCTACCCACCCCCTCGAACCCTCTCTACGATCTGTACGATCGAACCCTCTCTGATCCTTAGCCACGGCCCCTTTTCCCTAGCCCCGCCACTTTCGTGACCACGCCCCCTCCCACGACCCACATACATTTAGCCACTCCCCCTACGCACCCCTCCAACCCTGACTCTCTACGACCTTCCTATCCCTCGCCTCTTTTCCCTAGGCCCCCCTTCCTGACCACTCCCCCTCCCCCTTCCTGACCACGCCAACTCCCACCACCCACATCTGCCTAGCCACTCCCCCTACCCACCCCTCGAACCCCCGGCTCTACGACCTTACTAGCTACGGCCCATTTTCACTAGCCCCCCCCCCCCCATCACCATGCCTCCTCCCATCACCCACATCCCCCTAGCCACTCCCCCTACCACCCTCAACCTCGCATACCGACTCTCTTTGACCTTCCTATCCCTAGCTATGAGGCCTTTCCCTAGCCCCGCCCCTTCCTTGACCTGAATCGGATCGGAGGCGTGGCTAAATGTAATGGGTTCTTCCTTGGCCCATGCTACGCCCTTCCACCAAGTTTCATTGAAATCGGCCCAGTAGTTTGTTCTGTAATCCTGCTAACAGATAAACAAACACACAAACAGACTAACAAACAGAGACAAACGGCACCAGGTAGCTATGGTAGGAACTAATGACCTTCTGGTATGCATGTAAAAACCTTAATCACATTATTGGATGGTGTATTCTGGTTTTAAATGCTGCATTTTCGTTCATGTTCTGAATGAACTGTTTTTTTTTCAACGTCTGTCCTTCACACATTTCCCCCTTCTAGTCTCACAGGAGGGGTTAGTGCCTTCTCAGAGTGTGTCAATGTGTGAAGACACAGCTCCTCCTGGTTAGATGGCTCTTCATGGGGTTTGCTGGAGAGCATTGGGCCTCGATGGGGAGGCGAGGAGAATGGAGGTGGAGAGAGCTGATGTCTGGCTGAGCAGAGCACAGATAGTCTCTGCAGTGCATGAAGGCCAGCTCTCTTTATCTGGTGCCTAGAGGGAGAGAGAGAGAGGGAGAGACAGAGAGAGGGAGAGGGATAGACAGAGAGAGGGAGAGACAGAGAGAGGGAGAGACAGAGAGAGGGAGACAGAGAGAGGGAGAGACAGAGAGAGGGAGAGAGAGAGACAGAGCGAGGGAGAGAGAGAGACAGAGCAAGGGAGAGACAGAGAGAGAGAGAGACAGAGCGAGGGAGAGAGAGAGAGAGAGACAGAGAGAGGGGGAAGAGAGAGAGAGAGAGAGACAGAGAGAGAGAGAGACAGAGAGAGACAGAGAGAGAGAGAGACAGAGCGAGGGAGAGAGAGAGAGACAGAGCAAGGGAGAGACAGAGAGAGAGAGAGACAGAGCGAGGGAGAGAGAGAGAGAGAGACAGAGAGAGGGGGAAGAGAGAGAGAGAGAGACAGAGAGAGACAGAGAGAGAGAGAGACAGAGAGAGAGAGAGTTACCTATGATGACCTAGAAATGGGGAGGACAGAGGGGGGTGGGAGAATAAAACTGAAACTTCAAAAGAAGGAATAGTTTAATAAAGAATGTGACTAAGTCTGAACCCCCCACCCTAACACACACACACACACACACACACACACACACACACACACACACACACACACACACACACACACACACACACACACACACACACACAAAAGCATGCACGCACACACACAAACGCAGCACCTCCCCAGCCATTGTCAGCTTCCAAATTCTCTTCTTCTTCTTCTTTTTGGTGTTTTATGGCAGTTGGCATCCTCAATGTTGCATCACCGCCCTCCTCTGGATCCATCCATCCACTGTTTCCCTGTTTCCACCCTACTAGACACACCCCTCCTGTATCCCTTACAGAAGCCCTGCTCTGCACTCTCCTGCTCACTAGTCCCTCTAGTGTGATCTCCTGCACCCCTAACCTCCTCAGATTCTCCTTCCTCACCTCACTCTCTGCGCCCCCATACCCCTCCACCCCTCAGAACCACATGTTCCACTGACTCCTCCTCCTCCTGACATCCCTCACACAATAGACCCTTCTCATGGGGGCCATTTTGTGTCGAAAACGCAGGGTAAACACAGGTGCAAGCAAAACACTAAATGAGGGTTTCAAACTTCCACGATTGGAATTTTTCGAAACCCTCATTAGTGTTTTGCTTGCACCTGTGTTTACTCTGCCTTTTCCACACAAAATGGCCCCCGTGAAAAGGGTCTATCCTGTCTGATGTTTCCCTATCACTGTTTAGTGCACAATGTCCCAACCTTACCCTTGTCAATACAACGTCCTCTCTCCTGTGTCCACCCCCTGTCCCCTAGTACCTTCAACACTCTTTTGAATTGGGTACAGGTGCCTCCCCTTTCTCCTCCCTGTCCCGCCCCCCCTGCCACAATTGAATAGTCTTCCAAATTCGGACGGCACGGTGGCTCAGTGGTTAGTACTGTTGGCCCACAGCAAGAAGGTCCCCGGTTCAAAACCCCAGTCCTTTTTCTGTGTGGAGTTTGCATGTTCAATTCAATTCAAGATTCAAGATCCTTTATTGTCATATTGTCATTTTCACAACAACGAAATTGAAGTGCATCCTCTGCAGTGTAAATGGTTAAAAAGGGAATATAAAAACAGTCAATAGACAGAAACAAGGACAACAAGGACAGACTTCATATTAAAAAAAATGGTAAACAAGTAATAATAAGAAAGCAATCAGTCATTCAGTGTTCATTCTGGGCCTTCCTCCTATTGCGCGTTGTCACGAATTGCACTAAAGCTGTGTTCACACCGATATATTTATTTTTCGCTCTGTCGCTTGAGTCAACCCTTTGGAATCGCTCTGTCGCTGTGTTTAAATCGCTCATCAACAGGGACACGAATTGACGGACATGTGGGGGCTATAACGTTACGCAATGTCATGCTGTTTGTCCACTACGAGCCACCGTCATTGTTTACAAGCTAAAGCCTATCAGCGTGCTCCTAATGCGAGGTCCATACCGGTAGGACAGACTTCACTTCATGTCAGCTGTCAGCCTGTCTCTAGTCGTGTTTCCATTACTCTCAGAAATGCGCAAAATCTATATATCGCAATAGAAAGTGGGTAATGGAAACACGTAAATTTCGAAAAACCTCCCAAATATCGCAAAAAGTTTTTGCGCTCTCATGAGGTGGTTTTTCAGACGTGTCGATATAGCAGTTTATCGCAAAAGTGTAATGGAAACACATTTTTCGCATTTGCATGTCATGTGACCCATCTTCCCCTTTGGAAACGGAGCGGAAAATGAAAGGAAAATGAGGGAGAAACGGTTCGATAAGCCGTGGCAAAACCTCCGCAGCAATTGGAAAACTTTTAAGCAACGCTACCTAGCAGAAAGACGAGTGTTGTGCAAAAGCGGAGCTGGGGAAAATAGATCATGTTTAATGACAGAAATCGCTCCATGGTGACAGGCTGCCTGTCTGTGTGCGCGCAGTTGTAGGCTACCTTTTTTCCTCTGCCTCTCGCGCTCACTGCATTCACTGCAGCCAGCAATATGTTGACACTCATTTTCTTTTGAATTGATAATCAGGCTCGTTTATATGCGTTGTAACTTCATGTTGTGATTTGCATTGAGCATGCAGGGGACGGGATTTGGGGCAGATCCCCGTGCGTAATCACTGTGGCAGCTGCTGCAACGGGGAATTTCGTTCAGGTGTGTGCGCCGTCACTCAAACTTAACTTCAATGGAAACGCCTACAAGTCGCAATTGTACATTGTCGAAATTGTAGAAATATCGCAATTATTTTGCGAAAAACTGTAATGGAAACACAGCTAATCAGCTGTCAATGCGGTTTGTTGCCACACAATAAACCAGCGGTTTGTTCCAAGCCAGTGTGATCCTTGACTCACTCTCACACGGCAGCCAATCAGCGTTGAACAGCAAGCGACTGATGCCAGCGTATTTTCGCTCGAGTTGGGATATTTTATCTGGGGCGACGAGCGTATTTTCTCCCTATCGCTCGGACACCCAGCGATTTTTCTCCCAGGCGAATATACGCTCAATCGCTCGTTTGCATTGACTTTGTATGTAAACTCGATGCCAGCGAAAAACTTTAATAGGTCGGTGTGAACGCAGCTTGAGGAAAAAGGGGGGGGGGGGGGGCAAAACGCCCCTAGTGCATCTAAACAGCATTCAGTGCGATTATTGCTCTAGGAAATAAACTGTTTTTTAGGCGGTTTGTTTTCGCTTTGATCGCCCTGTGTCTCCTGCCCGAGCGCAGCAGCTCGAACAGGTCGTGACCCGGGTCGGGTGCGATGGGTCGCCGAGGATTTTTTTTTGAGGCAACGGGAGCTGTAGAGGTCTTCCAGAGTGGGAAGAGGGCAACCTACCGATTTCTGTGCGGAAGAGATGACCTTCTGGAGCGCTTTCTTCTCTGCTGCTGTGCAGCTGGCGTACCACACACACACACACACTGTATGTGAGCACGCATGTTCTCCCCGTGTGTGTGTGGGTTTTCTCCCGGTGCTCCGGTTTCCTCCCACCATCAAAAGACATGTATGTTAGGGTTAAGACTCCTGTCAGTGCTCCTGACCAAGGCACTGGCTAAAGAACTGGAGTTGGTCCGCGGGCGCTGCACTGCTCCTAGTTCTAGGAAGGTTCCTAGTAGAGGATGGGTCAAATGCAGAGGATGAATTTCCCCATGGGGATAAATAAAGGATAACTTCACCTACATGTTCTCTGTCTGTGTGTGTGTGTGTGTCTCTCTCTCTCTCTCTCTCTCTCTCTCTCTCTCTCTCTCTCTCTCTGAGTCGGAGTAGAACAGTTGTACTTGGCACACTGTTTGGAAGATAATTACCTAGACCTCTTTGCTCCCAGAGTCTGTCTTAAGAGGATATAGTCACACACACAGAGAGAGAGAGAGATGCTCCATCCGCCAAATTAGTGATCTCGTAATGATCTGAATTTGAATTAAAAAATATGTTGGCATGCATTGTGTGTGTGTGTGTGTGTGTGTGTGTGTGTGTGTGTGTGTGTGTGTGTGTGTGTGTGTGTGTGTGTGTGTGTGTGTGTGTGTGTGTGTTTGCACACACTTCCAGCATCCTCACGTCTTGTGAGACTGTGACATAATCGTCCTCTTCATTACCCAACATGCAGTGCTGTAGAGACAGTGTACCTGTCTACCATAGGGCAGAAGTTCTCTCCATCTGTTTTGCTCTCCTGTTCCTCCTCTCCTCTGGCTTTAATCACCACTGCCTTTCTTCCTCCTCTCCTTCATCATCACACCTTCTTCCCCGCTCCTCTTCATCACACCTTCTCTGCTCCTCTTCCTCCTCTCCTTCATCATCACACCTTCTTATATATATTTTTAACTTAACATAACTTTTTATAGATCATCTTTTTAGACTTGGCGCCAAACTTTATTTTTCTACATACTTTCTCAGAATTGTAACTTACCTTATTAACTGCAGTCATTTCGTCTTCTCTTTGTCATCGCAAGGAAAGCGGTAGAATGACAAGTTGAATCGTTTTTTTTTGCCTCGGATCTATTTCAGTGTGCGGAAAGTCCTTCTTTCATTGTGGAGTCTGGGATCTATTCAAAGGATGAGGGACACAGCACTGTGTGGCATATTGACAACGCAGAGAGGCATGGCGCTTTGACCCAGACGTCGTATTGTCGGGAGGTCATGCAGTACGTCACAGCTTCACAAGAGAATGGGTGAGTCATGGTGACTCTATCCATATTTGTATACGGTCTATGGTCTCCACTCCACCTTCCCTCCTCCTCTCCCTCCTCCTCCTCCTCTCCCTCCTCCTCCTCCTCCTCTCCCTCCTCTCCCTCCTCCTCTCCCTCCTCCTCCTCTCCCTCCTCCTCCTCCTCCTCTTCCTCCTCTCCCTCCTCCTCTCCCTCCTCCTCCTCTTCCTCCTCTCCCTCCTCCTCTGCCTCTTCCTCCTCTCCCTCCTCCTCTCCCTCCTCCTCTGCCTCCTCCCGCCCAGATCTCCTTCCTCCTTCATGCATGCTCGCCACGTATTCAATTACTCCAGACTTGATTACATACTTAAAATGCGACATTGAAGGGCAAATGGCTACTTACTCTGCGAAGGAAATCTATCGGAGTCCCACTTACAATGCTGCTGCTTTCTCTCCACGCTTTTGTTTTGTTTACGTGTTTTTCCGAGAGCAGTTGTCCTATTTTGGTGCCGTCATGTGTCGAGGAGAGAGAGGAGGGGAGGGAGCAGGGGTTCTTTATACTGCGGTGCTCGCTCAACCTCCCTTGCTTTCTCTCTCTCTCAATCTCTCTCTCTCTCACACACAGACACACACAGTCACGCACACACATGCACGCACACACACACACACACGCACGCACACGCACACACACACACACACACACACACACACACACACACACACACACACACACACACACACTTCACCCTTGCTCCATATACCCCCCACTGGCATGCCTCCACTCACCTACCTGTTTCTTCTGCAGATCACTCTAACCCCCTCTCACACAGACACACACACATCCACACACACACACACACACACACACACACACACACACACACACACACACACACACACACAGATCACTCTAACCCCCTCTCACACAGACACACACACACACACACACTCTCACACACACACTCTCTCACACACACACACACACACACACGCACACACACAGATCACTCTAACACCCCCTCACACACCAGCGCGGTATTATGCCACAGCGTGTGATAGAACCATGTCAGTGTCACATTTTTCCTGAAAAGTGCACGTGTGTTTGAAGTTGCAGTACCAGCAGGGGGCGATATAGGCACTAGGTCTCTGAAATAAAACAGGGTTAGCGACATACAGTACGTTTGCCTTCGGTGCCGACGCCCGGGGTCACACACGTATCTGACATATGAATATTTGTTCATTTTGATGGATACACCTCGGTCATCAGTCAGTTCAGATAGCGCTATTTATATGAATATTTGTTCATTTTGATGGATACACCTCGGTCATCAGTCAGTTCAGATAGCGCTATTTGAGTCAGGTAAACAAATCACTTAACATGTGACCTTTGCCACACCTACTTTATGTCAACGCTCCGAGGTGGCTTCTTCTGATGTCGCAAATGATCAAGCCTTTCCAAATTGGAGTGGGTAGGCAGGAAGGCACGCACACACACACACACACACACACACGCACGCACACACGCACGCGCGCACGCACACACGCACACACACACACACACACACACACACACACACACACACACACACACACACACACACACGCATGCACACACACACACACACGCATGCACACACACACACACGCAGGGGCGGACTGGGATCATAAATCAGGCCGGGCATTAGATACCAAGCAGGCCAGGCCGGTACGGGCTGACGCGCGTGCCGCTAATTTGGGCCGTTTGAAGCCCAATTTGGGCCGTTTGAAGCCAGATTTGGGCCGTTTGAAGCCCAATTTGGGTTGTTTAAAGCCAGATTTGGGCCGTTTGAAGCCCGATTTGGGCCGTTTGAAGCCCAATTTGGGCCGTTTGAAGCCCAATTTGGGCCAAGTCCAATTTTACAATGAGATGCACCCACTTTAACGCTGAATAAAGTAATAAAACCACTAGTAAACTGTTCAGTGAGTGGCAGGCCAGGCCACCGGCCATTTCCCTGACGTGCCCGATTATGCAGTCCGCCCCTGCACACACACACACACACACACGCACACACACACACACGCACACACACGCACACACACACACACACACGCATGCACACACACACACACGCACACACACACACACACACACACTGCAGGCCCATGCACATTTACATGTAGTTCTTGTTCAGCTGGATAAGATATGCCGCAAAAAGCCTGATTGGAATTTCAATTGAGACTTAAAATGATGACTTGATGATTTTGAATAATTATTAATTAATTAGTGTTATGTTTAATGAATTAAGCACCAAAGTTTGCTGTGCTGTAAGATGTAAATTTTTGGATGCACTGAGGACGCGTTTGGGAATAACGACCTTGATTTTCTTTTTTACTTGACAGTGAAATAGACAATATTTCTGGTTAAATTCACACAAGGTATGTACCGGTATGTGCATGTAGTGAGTATTCAGTTATGCACGGTGTCGCAAGCTATGGTGTACTCCAGTCTGGGACAACGAGTTCAGAGGGAAACGCAGGTAGAGAGGAGTGGCTGAGTGTGTGAAGTACGATGGAAGTTCTTGCTTCTGTATTTAAAATAGGATCACACACACAGGAGGTGATATGAGGGAGCGTGGGGTAGGGTTTGAGGAGTTGTCCTTGGCTGTAGGTGAGTTAGGATCAGTGTGCTGGTTTATTCATTCCTCCCACAGCTGTGATGGAAAGGCTTCTCTTTGAATTATTCTCATTTTCCTTTCTTGACATTGAGAACGTTCCTTGTGGACCTTCACTGTGGACGGATGATCCATATATGGCACCGGGCGCGTGCTCGGGGGCACCGACCAATTTACCTTGTCGGGGGACACCACCACACATTCAAACCCCATCCATGCCTTTGTCATTTTCTTTATAAGGCGACGGCGACCTTGAATTTGGTGCTCCCAGCCGACTGCCATACCAGAGAGCTGAACTTTGTTAGACCATAAGGGACATTGCTTTGGAGAAACTAAGGATATCTTTGTGTTTTATTAAGAGGGTGAATTGGTTTAACTTGTGTTATGTTAAATTAAGTCTGTAGCTAAGTTAAAGATCCCCTAAAGTAAAAAAAAATAAAAAATCTTGTTCCTACAGTCTGAGCTTCACCGTGCAAAACGATGTCTGTGCAGAGTTTGACACTAGAAGGTTGTGTTCACAATCATCTGCTGAAGGTGGAAAGTTTCTCAGAGCTCACTGAAAAGGACATTTTCTACGAGCAAGATTCGTGATGTCACAAATACTGGAGCCAATCCCTGTCCAGTATTCAGCAGTTAAAGCCCCAACACATTCTCTCTCCCAACTCATCATATAGTGCAGATCAGTCAGGAACACTTGTCGTCACTTAGTTACAAGTGAGAATGTGTTGAAAGCCTGGGTTGTATGCTGTGATTGGCTAGTTATGTTCTAGATAACCCTGATTCGTTGCTTTGGATTTTTAAATGAGGGAGAGGGAGGGGAAGTCATTTTAAGGATTTTAACAAGATAATTTAACCTTTTTTGTGGGAAAAACCATCAGACACAAATTATTATTCAAAGTAGAGTATTTTACACATATCTTGAAACATTACTTTAGGGGGTCTTTAAATAGATTCCCACCAAGATCTTTGGAGACAGGTGCAGCTGAAAATAAACACGGTTGATAATGAGTTTGGTAAAGAAAGAAAGAAAGAAAAGTATATTGTCTTTTCCTCTTAATTACTTGTTGCCAAAGCAGTTATTTTAACAAGGATAATAGGTTGTATAACTATTCATCTTGTTTGCAAAGTGAGTCTCCCATCTGGCTGTTATACTGAAGAATGTTAACAAATATGCCTATTTTCAAAATAATAAATTGCCTTTATGAATACAAATGAATGGAATATACACACACTACTATCTATGTTATGACCATCTATAAATACGCCCACTGCACCATTCATTTAATTCATGTTTATTGGCTGTATTGACAAAATGTCAGTGATTCCTAATTGGAGAGCAATCATACATGTATGTTTTCCCAAACCAGTGTGGCTGGAGGTTTCATATACGGCTGATAGATGTTTTATGGACTGAAGTCCATTTCGATATGGTCGGGTTAACTAGATGCAGGAAAAACACCAACAGTAGCCTACTGTATATTGGAGATGTTTTCTACGAAGCAAATCACTCAGTATTTCAAACCACAGATGATTCTGTCTTCAAAAACATAACTACAGTATTTTGTGGGCAAAGGTCATCTGATAACTCATATTTATAGTAACCCATAAAGTGGTTTACTTTCATGTCAGAAATCATTTTGATAAGTGTAGGCGTCAGTTTTATTAAATGGTGGATGTCTAGCTAGCTGAGCTTTATGGAAACTTGGCTGTAAATACCTAGAAGTAAGGGATAATTAACTTAACGAGTAGGTGCGTGTTCAACGCTTTTATTGCGTGACAGGCAGGCGAAGAACCCGATGATTTTTGCCCTCCAAATCCAAAGGTTACGAGGCAAGAGCTTACCGTCATGGCAAAGAATGATTCTAGTCCCTCTTACAACCAAGCCGGTTAGGTGACACGATGCTACTAGCTTAAAATGCATGTGAATTTCGCGGCCATAGTAGCTAAATATTGGGCGGGGGGGTTGGGGGGGTTAAGGCACACCGACTGCCAGCCAATCAGATAAGAGTATTCACGCAGACCATGGTATAATTGAGATTAGAGCAGGATGTCAGAGATACGGCCCGCGGATCCGGCCCGCAGGAAGGTTTCATCCGGCCCGCGAGATGTTTTGGAATATATATATATATTTTTTTAATTATTATTTTTTTATTAGGGGTCCAAGCACGAAGTGCGTGGATCCCTATTGTATCTGTTCCGTTTATTATTATTCTTTTTTTTATTCTCCGCTAAAACAGTATGCACGGCAACAACCGTAAGGGGTACAGTAGCCAGACTTTGCACATAGGTTGGAAATGTGCCCCACTACTCAGAGTCAAAAAATTAGCCATATTGGCCAGATGGTGGCGCTATAACAGACCATTTCGCGTTATGGTCCATATCTTCTGAACCGTGTGTCCTATACTCAAAATTTCACTTCTCAGGGATTCCTTGGATCAATACGCATCTATCCATATAGGCCCCGCCCATTTGCGTGTGCCTAGATTTTCCGCCATTTTGAATTTGATCAAAAACCTACTTTTGCGAACTCCTCCTAGACCGTTTGGCCAAATCACACGGGCATTTTTCTGGGACATCTATGGACTACCCCGACCTAAAGTTATTAAAGGATTTTGGATACGTGAAACCGTTTTGAAATGATAAATGTCTAAACTTTTGTGTATTTGCTTTTGTTCTTTTCCTACCCTAAAAGTGTGTGGATCTCAGAAACCATACACCCCCCATCACCCAAACTTTCCACACAGGTTCACGACATCACCCACTACTCAGAGTAAAAAAATTACAACAATCCACCAGACGGTGGCGCTATAACAGCCAATTTCACGTTTGTCGGTCCATAACTTCTGAACTGCGAGCTGTAGAATCAAAATTCCACATCTACTGGTTTCCCTGGAGCATCATGTATCTAACCCACTAGGCCACGCCCATTTCTGTGTGGTAGATTTTCCGCCATTTTGAATTTGATCAAAAACCTACTTTTGCGAGCTCCTCCTAGACCGTTTGGCCAAATCACACAAAACTTTTTCTGGGTCATCTATGGACTACCCCGACCTAAGGTTATTAAAGGGTTTTGGATACGTGAAACCGTTTTGAAATGATAAATCTCGAAACTTTTAATGAAACACACGCCAACACTAAATTGCCCACAACTCATTAACCGGTCAATTACAACTACTGCTGCTACTACTGCTACCACTCCCACTACTACCAACACTACTACTACTACTATTACTACTTCTGCTACTATTACTACTACTACTACTACTACTACTACTACTGGAAGTTGGAATGTAGCATTTTGGGTGGGGTTAATGTGTTTTGGGGTTCTGCATCTGCTGTAACATAATACACAGTTGGTTTAGATGTCACACAGTAATGCCCGATCCACACAGATTTGACACCCACGTTTGAATAAAAACAAGTTTATGCCATAATAAGGTTACATCCGTGCCTCATCATTGCTGTGGAAGGATGGTGTAGGGGTAAAGTAGCAGACCCCAAAGCTGGAGGTCCTGGGTTCAAACCACGGCCAGGTAACTGTTTTATTTTTTGAAAATGTAGAATAAAGGTTAATCTGGATATAATTATGTATAACGCTGCTGAATACACACTGTGTACATAGCAGAATAACTGAATATGCCTATTCATGGTAATGTCATATTTCGACGTCATCTTGACATTCCTGTGTAGATGTCTAAATGATCCTCAAATCGGCTGTGATTTGGCCTAGTCCTGGACGTCACTGAAAGATGATATCAGAACATCATCATGATGTAATTGTGTTTGCTGGGAGCCTTCTTTCAGATGAGAGAGGAAAAACATTCCAATACATTATTGTGTCTTCACATGTGAAAGGTCCAAAAAGAGAATTCAATCTGAATTATCCTTGTCACTCATGTGCTCATTGTAACAGCACAACCCACACCAATTAGTTCAAACACCTCCATTCAGGGCATACTTTTAATGTAAAGTGGTGCATTATGTGTGTAATACAAAAATGTCCTTAATGGTAAATGGACTGCATGACAAGCTGCCATGCAGGGTGCTGGCTATAGTCACCAAAAGCAATTTCAGGGATAAACCCCATCAACCTTCTGTAGTGGACGCCACTACGCCCTATGGTTTGATGTGTGTGTGGGAAAGACACAATGACAACTGAAAATTCTGATTTCAGAACACAAAAGCTCCATCATGAGACAAGAACTAACCTCTCCTGTTGCAAAACACGTTCTTGAATAAAACGAAAAACGCGCTCAACTCAACTGAACAAATAACTGGGTGCTGAATCCACAATGAATGTCAAGATAAAAAGAGAAGAGGATCGCACTCCAAGTTAACTTTTTTATTATTGCCTGCAGCAAACGTTTCGGGCTTTCAACCCTTCATCAGTGCAGTTTTGCTACTGCACTGATGAAGGGTTGAAAGCCCGAAACGTTTGCTGCAGGCAATAATAAAAAAGTTAACTTGGAGTGCGATCCTCTTCTCTTTTTATCAAAACACGTTCTTGAACACAGCCACGCAATCTCCAGCTAACATTTCCAAGATATTGAAAAAGTTCATGAAACTAAATAACAAAATAAGGAGGCAGCATGTGGGGTTTTAATTACTGTTACTGACTTACCTGTCTGAAGTTGAAAGTTTTTCATCCCACGTGGGGTTTGAACTTTGAGCGGCAATGGTCTTTAGTTAGCATAAGTCATGTGCTTTACCAAGTGAGCTATCCAGACTGTTGTTTTTAACTTTGTAGACCATATTATATGTATCTGCAGAGCCAGAGAAGTACTTGTCGTATTGACAGTATGTTCTACCCAAATACCACTTTCTGTCCAGATACTTAAAGGGATATTGTACACAAAAACTGCTTTCTATCCAAGTACTACTTCAAGTTTCAAGACATCACCCACTACTCAGAGGAAAAAATTACACCAATCTACCAGATGGTGGCGCTATAACAGCCAACCACCACTACTACTGCTGCTGCTGCTACTACTACTACTACTATTGGCTACTAGTGGCGGCTGTGGCTCAGGAGGTAGAGTGGGTTGTCCACTAATTAGAAGGTTGGTGGTTCGTTCCCCGGCTCCTCCAGTCCGCACGTCGAAGTGTCCTTGGGCAAGACACTGAATCCCAAATTGCTCCCGATGGCTGTGCCAGCACCCTGCGTGGCAGCTGGCCGCCTTTGGTGTGTGAATGGGTGAATGTAGGCACATTGTAAAGCGCTTTGGATAAAAGCGCTATATAAATGCAGTCCATTTACCATTTACCATTTACTATTCTTAGTACTTCTGCTGCTACTACTGCTACCACTCCCACTACTACCAACACTATTACTACTACTGCTACTACTACTACTACTAGTACTGCTTGGAAACCGTCAGGTCACCGGATCTCAACCAAAC
>NC_139647.1:18037849-18062849 GCF_964638095.1 Poromitra crassiceps
GCCAGTAAAGATAGTACTTATCTAGCTGGCTGCTCACATTATATTTAAATGTGAAACACTTCCTCTCAAACAACCTAAGCCAGTATCAGTAGAGTATAGAGACACTGCGGAGCGCGTCATCATTCAGAAGCCACGCCCAAAATGGGGGGAAATCATGCAGTGTCTCTATATGAAAGGGGTGTGATTTTTTTCAGAACAATACACGAACAAGATACAAACACATTAACACCTTGATTGCCAGCGACGAGTGTACTCGTCAAACACAATCCAGCTGTTCACTGCCAGCGACGAGTGTACTCGTCAAAAAAAAAATCGATTTTTTTTTTTTGACGGTGGTCTGTGCATCTAAGCCTTTTACATCTCTTATATAGGTATTGGACGTGTACAACGTGTACAACCCATTCCACCGACCCACTAAGTGGCGACAAGGAAGGAGGAAGGCAAGCAAAAAGCAGTGTGACTGAAGCCATTCTCATGAAGGTGGATTGGCGAAGGCGGTTTCGTTTTCGCGCTGATTGCTGGCGGTGCGGGATTGCAGATTTGCATAGTGGATTGCGGGTGGGACACACTTTGAAACACGCAGCATAATATGACCAGAATCGCAAAAGCTTCATCAAAGCCCTCAACCAAAACTCCAAGACGCGAGCGAGTCCAACCAGACTTCCTCAAAGAGCGGCCGCACAGACAGGCACACACCCGCACAGCAGCAGCAAAGCAATGGTGACAAGCGGGGACTGCCCCCTAGTCCGACACCAAATTGGAAACAAATCCCATTCTAAAAGGCTTTTAGAATGGGATTTTCAACCCATTCTTTTTTGTTTCTTTTTCGCTATAATTTAGAGTAATTTAATTTCTATTCAGAAATTTATTTGAGAGGTCGAGAGTATGAGAAAGTGCATTTGCAAAGGTAGGAAAGTGCTTGTGACACCGCTGCAGCCAAAAATAACGCCCACAGGAGGGAGGAGTTGAGCAGAGGGAAGTTTACTGCTGTTATGGAGGAAATTACTGTTCAAACTATTGTTTAGGTCTTACTGATGCCAAAAATGAATGGTTAAAGTGACTGTTCTATCGAATTTCACAAAAAGCCGTTTATCTCCAAATATTTTTTCTGATGCTGAAACCATGCTGTATTCAACTGCTAATGCTTACATAACTACTAACTCTACAAACTAACTCTTTTAGACAGAGAAAGCACACATTCTATTAGTTCTTTTTAGATGATTGGTGTTCACGAAGTCGTAACAGAAGAGAAACCTCGGCTCTTGTAAAATGAGCCTAGAATCCTCAAAAAAAACCCTGGCAGAAGCTACCTACAGCAAGAAAAAAACGGCTGGCAGTCAATGTGTTAAGTGAGTTCACACAATCAAGTCAATACTACACGTAGTAGGGAGAGATGTAATGTTACTTTGGAGGAAAGCTAACGCTAGCCTTAAAGAGATACTGCACACTTTTTTGCGTCCGGAGGTCGGCATTGAATGACACCGCACATGCGCGTGAGCATCAACTCCACAGAGCTCTCACATTGGCTCTACACTATGCTATCCCCACCAGAGTTCATTATATCAAAAAGTGTGTGTGTGTGTGTGTGTGGGGGGGGGGGGGGGGGGGTGAAATGGCAAACATCCGAGTTGAGACCTCTCATTTTGGGGTGTTTATGCTTCTTGGTTTGGACCAAATTAAAACTATTTTCATAAGCATTTGATGAAATGTCTCTGGAAAAATGAATGGCGGGACTTTTGCCACTCTCTAGTTTAATCCTGTATCATTTTGTGTTTGTGCCAGTTTGTACAGATCTAAGTGTTGCACATTCACATATCCTTGGCTTTGCGTGATGAGATAATAGAGTGTTTTTGACATGATAACGTGATGGAAAAACCTCTGGGATGAGTCATGGAGAGATCACACTGTACCTGCTGCACACTGCAGGGAGGATGTGTGGAGAATGGAGATACATGACAGTCAGAGGCACCGCTGTGCCTCCGAGGAAATGGCAGGTTTATATGGAGGCGTTTAGACAAGATGATACGTTTGAGCTAACGGGAAGGAGTTGTTGAGGCGGACGGGATGCTTATCTTAATGTGTGTGTGTGTGTGTGTGTGTGTGTGTGTGTGTGTGTGTGTGTGTGTGTGTGTGAGTGTGTGAGAGTGTGAGAGAGAGAGAGAGAGTTATTTGAATGTAATGTGTGAGAGACATGGAGACAATAATAATACAGATTCAATCCGCGATGCCTGTCACCAGCCTGTGTGCATTATACTGTAATAGCTCAATTTCGTAGTAAAAAAGCAATAACACACACCGCCACCACCACCCCCACACACACACACACACACACACACACACACACACACACACACACACACACACACACACACACACACACACACATACACAGCCATGCCAAATGCCAGCCTCCTATAGAGACACTGCATGAAATAGGCCACGCCCATCACAGGGGAAAGCTCTCCATTCAGTTCTATACACCAGCGTCATTTTCCTTGAATGAAACATAGCTAAAAGCTGTTGTGTGGTGGGGCTGCGCAGACAACAAATGTTAAAAAAAAAATCGCCAATTAAAGTTTTTTTGTACTCCTGAGCAAAACAAGGAAGCCATTGAGAATTGGCGAGAAGAAAAATGTGGATCTAGCTGTCAAGGAAGTAAGTTGGAGTGTTCATCTTCCGTATATATTGTCGTTGTGTGCAACACGTGACCATGCAGGCGACATAGGAGAACGCCAGGATTGGGCGGGGAGTTTTTGTTTTCCCCCGTGTTGGGCGTGGTTTTCTGAATTATGACGCGCTCCGCAGTGTCTCTAGGGCGAAAACTGTGCCTGCTAAAGGGTGGTGAACTTTTTGTGGACCGACCAACCAACAGAGGGACCTATAGAGCTGCTGGTCGCAGACTTGCAGCTCAAAACAATGCATAAATTAATGCTTTAAAAAAAGAAATGTATTATTTGTTTAATTTGTAGATTGGCTTTACGATGGTCACCGACTACAGGTCATCATTTACCCACCTTCTTATTGAGCCCTCCATCACTGCATGTTGAAAGTGAGATGATATTTATTTATATTATTTATATTATTTATATTTATGTATTTGTATTTTTTTTTTTTAGGACAAGGGCATTTGGTGGACAATGTCATCTTGTTGTTGTTGTTTTGCTGCCAGGGCACAAAGGCCAGTGAATGAAATTATCATTTTCGAGCCCATAAATAAACTGCTGACTTTATTGAGATCGCAGCTCATTCTTTAATTTGTATTTCCACAATTATGAAAGTGTTTCATGAATCACCACTTCTCTCAAAATAGATTTATTGTCCTCAGTTTACAAAACTAATTTCATCAGTGCAGTTTGACAATTTGAAATGTGCTTAACCCTCAATTTGGATACTTTTAAATCATTGTACAACCTATAAGAACACATTTTGATCTACAGCCGCAACCTGTGGGAGGGGAGGGTCGCACACGTTCACAGCTGCCTAACACGGGTCTTGTACGTTTGGTTGCAGCCCCCTTAAGCTAGCCTCAGGCTTGCTACCCACAGTGACCCTCTGTACGCCCTAACGCAGCCCCTGGTACAGTACGTAGCAACCCTTTCCCTTCAACCTCCAGACACTTTAGATCACTCAAATTGAGTTCTTTCATTGGTTAATTTTGCCCACCACAGTATGCAAGCACGTGTACATCTCACGACGAGAAAATATTCAAAAGGAGACCCTTGACGCTAAACCATATACCATAAATACCCTTTTTAACCGCACGACTTTGCCAAGTGGTGCAATTTACGCTCTCAGAGAAGAAGAACACTTATCCTGTCTTTTAGGTGTGAAGGTGAGAGATGTCCCCTATTCCACATGGTTAGGGGTCTTTTTTTCCCAGTAAGCAAGACTCTTAAAACACTCGAGGTAATTGAAGGGTTGTCAAAGGTCCCTTTCGCTCGAAAATCTTTATAGATGGCAATCACTGTGGATGACAGTGACAGTAAATATAGTGGGTTTGGCCACACAATAGCACCGTTAGCAAACTGGCCCTTAGCAGACTTGATGACAGCCTTCAGTTTCTCTGTAGCTTTTATCTTCCCCTGTGAAAAAACAAATATCAAATAAATAAATAATAATATAAGGCCAAAGAATTAATATCGTATATTCACATATAATACACAAATATGTGTCCCTAATTACAGTGCGATTAGACCGTTTAATTAGACAGTAGTTTGACACAACTTGTTCGGTTGCTCCCGACAAGTCTGTGAACCAGAATTAATGCTAGTCAGAATGTTGGATTTGGTTACATCCCGATGAAATAAATGATTTATATCGAGAGAAAACCAGTGCAAAAACCCCTCTCCTTACCGTGACACTTATAATTTGCTGTGCCCTGTGTAGCCGACACTGGAAAAATAGAATTACCGATAATTAGAGGATACAGTAATTCATAGGGTTATAGGCGGTGGCCCTGAAGTACAAAACAAAGCCATGAATGGGAATCTGTTTTCCCTTATTTTGCATTGTCTTTTCTGATTTGCAGTGTTGCTTTGAGACTTGTTCCTATGTTTGTATGTGATTGTGTTTAGTTACCGTAAATTCCGGACTATAAGACGCACCGGTCTATAAGCCGCGGGACCAAAATTGACTATTTTTTTCTTCTATAAGCCGCACCGGTCTATAAGCCGCGGGTGTTTTGATGTTTAATTACCATATGAAAGGGTTCGTGCACAGAGAGGAATGTCGGGAAAGCGATGGCTGTTTGGGGAAGCTCCCATTTATTAACATTTCAACAAAACAAAACAAAAGTCAGGTCACTAATCCCCAGACAAAATCACACAACAATAGGCTATATGTGCAGCAAACCTGTAACCAGAGAAGTCAAGTCACTAATCCTCGTCTTCCTCTTCTTCCTGCGTACTGAAACCACCAAAGTCCTCATCTTCAGTGTCGGAAACGAACAGGTTCAGGGTGGCTTCGTCAACCACTCTCCTCTCTCCTTCAGTGTCACTCAAAACCAACGAACTCCTCTTCATCACTGTCGGCATCGAACAGCCTCTGAAGCCTCTGACGGCCCTCAGCGCCAGCTGTGGCGGCGTCATCCTCTTCATCCCGCAGCAGTCCAGCGTTTTGGAACCCGTTGGTGATTGTGGATGTTTTCACACTCCTATAATATTCCGTGCTGAGACAGTTCCTCCTGCTGCACCGTCCAACGCCTCACCATTGACTCATCGATGCCCAGGTTACGCGCGGCTGCTCTGTTTCCCTCTTTTAATGCGAGATTGACTGCTTTCAACTTGAAAGCTGCGTCGTGTGAATTTCTGCGTACCTTCCCCATGGTAAGTGAGAGTGTTGCTTCTACTGCTCGTTCTCATGCTGTCGAGAACGAGCAAAGCTTTTTTTTGGTGAAAGAATCCTCCAGGGCGCTTCTTGTTAACAGTCCGAGTGAGTGGCAGGTCGAACGTCAAAGGCACTTCATCCATATTTATGATCTGCTCCGGTTCGATGGAATATTCCTTGATCTTCCTTTGTGTGAATTCGCCGAAGTTTGTGATTTTCTCCTGGTAGTCGGGGGAGGGAGTTGATGGCCGAGTGGCCGTTTGCTTACCGTAATTACCATATGTAAGTGGTCACGCACAGAGGGGATTGTCGGGAAAGAGATGGCTGTTTGAGGAAGCTCCCATTTACCGTATTACCGTAACATTTCAACAAAACAACATAACACAACACCACCGTTGTTTATTTTTACAGTGCACACAGTGTCCGCGGTGTGGTGAAAAGAGGGCAAGAGAGGAAATTAAAACAGAAGTGGATTTATAGTTAGAAAGAGTGCTAAAAAAGAGAGATTTTATTTGTATTTTTTTTTTTTTTTCTGAAAAAATCCATAGATAAGACGCACCGTTATATAAGCCGCAGGGGCCAAAAAACGGGAAAAAAGCCGCGGCTTATAGTCCGGAATTTACGGTAAATGTCACATAGGTTCCCAGCAGGGTGCAAAGCTATACACTGTGTAAACATCATACACTGACCAGTGCATCAAGGACATTGTCACAATTAAGTTCACTGATAAGGAACCATAGCACACCGGGGGGAGCAGAACTAGTCCATACTGCGTTCTGCCGGATATGTCTAACGGAACAATACGAGTGGAGTAAAATCCTTAAGAACCTCAATCACTGTTTGGTTGAAATAGAACCCCCCCCCAGAGCCTCAGTCAGAGGTGTGCTTTGTGGTGCCTTGTATAGGGCACGGTGGCACACTCACTGCAGGGTCTCGGGTTCAATTACCTGGGTTGCTCTTCTTGGGTACTGGGTGGTATGTCTCCCCCACGCCTTTGGTGCTTATAGTGTCCACGCTGGGTTGTCTCATGAAAAAGGGCCTTTCTGTGTGGAGTTTGCAAGTTCTCCCTGTTGCTCACCTGGGCTTTCCTCCATAAGAACCCCCCGTGCACAGCGGTCATTGTTTAGTTTACAGTCCAGTTGATGCAGGAATGGAGTTGGAGTTAAAGGACCAATACTTTTTGTAGGTCCAGGCGACATTTCAGCTACTCTATAAACACATATCTGCATTCTGAGACGTCGTCAGATTGTAAACGACGCCTAAAGCGGACGACTTGGCGCGGACGTCCGCTCTACACCGTCTGTCCGGGAGTCGTATTAGCCTTGGGACTGATAGACTCTGGGGTCCAGGATCGCTATACGGCCACGCGACAATCGCAACGGCCCAAGAAGCAGAGGTAGAAGGATGTGGTGGACCGCCGCGCACATCTTTATTGTTCAATGGGCAGCGGGATCTCTTTTATGCCTATTCATCTTGTTTATTGGTTCAATGGCCGCCCGAGGTAGTGACAGTCACATCAGGCATTCTCTGTGTTCCTCTGCAGCGCCACAGCCTTGTGAGGCTCACTGGTCCACTCCATCAAGGTCATGTGATTAGTTTACTAGGCTTGGGACCTGGACAGGTTTCCTCTCGCTGCAAGCTGTGTGTTTGTGTGTGTCTGTGTCTGTGTCTGTGTGTGTGTGTGTGTGTGTGTGTGTGTGTGTGTGTGCGTGTGTGAGAGTGCGCACACACACACACACACACACACACACGTGCGTACATGTGAGTGTTGCCCCCATGTGGACATTGTGATGGATGAAAAAGATGAACAAATCAATACAAAAGGCCTGTCATGGCTACTACATCCCAATTTAGCGCGGCACGTCTGCACTGTCAGTCAGCGCGGGCAGAGAGGCACAGGAAGGGAGATGAAGAGAGATGGGAGAAAATAATGATAAGGCTGTGTACAGTATAGAGAGGCAAAGTGAACGTCACTTCCTGCTTCAGCACTGTACCAGAGATTTTCATCCACCATTTATTTTCCCATAGACATTTCGTAAAATGCTTATAAAAAGAGTTTTACTTGTTCAAACCAAACGGTTCAGATATATTTAGAAACAGTAGAGATCGCATAACATTTCATTCGGACCCAAACGTAAACAAACTGCGGATTTAAAGAAAATATTTTTTCGATGTTGTTTTTTAAAGTTTTGGTCTGAGTGAAATGTTCTATGGTCTCTCCCGATTCTAAATGTAGCGGAACCGTTTGGCTTGACGAAGTAAAACTATTTTTATAAGCATTTTAGGACATGTCTTTGGGAAAATAAATGGTGGATGAAAGTCTCTGGTACAGTGCTGAAGCAGGAAGTGACGTTCACTTTGGCTCTCTATTCACCTTATTCACCACGCCCACTTTTTCTCTCTTCCGCGTTCAACACAAATGTATTTGTTCTTCCGGTTCAGCGCTAGTTGCTTACTGTGGCTAATAGCCGCTAGTTAGTTATGTTATATGGCAGTAAAATGCCACTGAATGACCAAATTGATATAACTTTTAACCATTTCGAGTAACACTGTTTCCATACGGATCACCAGCGTTAGTTTGTTGTTTATAACGTGACTATATTCATAACGTTTTCTATCTCGGATGCGTTATTTCGAATCGCACATAGGTTACGCCTGGCGCAACCTATGTGGGTTTCAGGACGAAAAAGTAACGTCATCTTTAGATCACAATATTCCTGGAATGCAAGTTTAACTAAACAGTTACATGTCCTCTGCATTCTACATAAAATTAAGATGTTACGGGTTGTTTTATTTTGTATGTTACATACGTATTGGCCAAGATATGTTAGTTTATGGTGGAGTAATTCTGCCAGTTTAGATGCGGAGTGTGCGCGGCCATCTTGCCTGCGGAGTTTTGGGCAAGTCAAAATGGAAATACTATTACGAAATGCGGTAATGCAGAAGCGTCCATGTGTGGGCAAAGAATAAGGTGAATAGGGAGCATTCGGGAGAGAATGGACACTACACCAGGGGAACAGGTTCGGAGGAGAGCAGGAGAGGGAGAGGTAGGGAGTGGCAGGAAGGAGACCGATAGGGAGAGAGGGCAGGTAAGATGGAGTTAGGGTAAGAAGGGGGGAGGATAGTTGACAAAGACACAACGACTAACTTGGGTATTTTGCCAACCATGATATCAATCAGTTGCATGAAAAGGTCACAGAATACAGTTGGATACGTTGAAGACATTGAGCGATACACATGCATACACGTGCGCAGACGCACACACACACACACACACACACACACACACACACACAC
The DNA here is from genome assembly GCF_964638095.1 of Poromitra crassiceps. Taxonomy (NCBI): domain Eukaryota; kingdom Metazoa; phylum Chordata; class Actinopteri; order Beryciformes; family Melamphaidae; genus Poromitra; species Poromitra crassiceps. Next base: position 18,046,472 of record NC_139647.1, read on the forward strand.
ACACACACACACACACACACACACACACACACATGCATTATCCATTCCCAAAGGCTTGCCAGCCCCTCCGTGGAAGAGATCAGCATGTTGACCCTTGACCCCTCAGAAATGGATTGGGAGCCTCTTGATTGTAAGTCAGTTTTCTCTAAGCTGTCAGCCTTCACGTGTCGTCTTGTGTTTAATGCTTCCTGCTGCTATCATGAATTAAAGGATGTAATCAAGTTATCTAAGAGGAAATAACTCAATAGAAACATCGCCTTTCAGTTGACTGGCGCATGTGTGTGTGCGCATGTGTGTGAGAGAGAGAGAGAGAGAGAGAGAGAGAGAGATACTGAAGTTGCATGATGAGCATCAGTAGCCTATTCATCTTATTCAGAAGAAACCGTCTGGCTTGAGAGACTAAGAGGAAGTGTAAATACACTCGGAGGTTCCGATTTGTATTTACACTTCCTGTGACTCATAAACCTAGTCCGACACGTAATGTGAGTCAAACTAGGTTTGACCAGGTGAGTCAGACTAGTTTGAGCAGGTAAAGCAGCCGGCGTTTTGAACAGGAAATCGCGATGCAATGGGTCAACTAATGTAGGCCAGTGATTACCAACTAGGGGTACCGTGCAGTGGTGGAAATGGCCAGGTTTTTACTGTGGGAACCCTCCTTAGTGGCCCCCGGACGCGGTCCAGACTCCCCCGATCTCCACTGCTCTGCTCTCCACTGCATTGCAAGAATTTGGGGGAGCCTGAGGAGGAATGCCCCCCCCCCCCCCCCCCCCCCCACTGGGTACAGTACGTGTACTGTAAGGGTACTTGAGTAGCTTGTACATGAACAGATTAGAGATTACAATTTATTAACAAAATAATACAAAAAAAAAAATTCCAAGTCATTTCATGAGCCCATTGCTGTACGTACAGTACGTGCACGCCACGTTTAGCCCCCGACCCGGGCAGGTGTCAGCTGTTACACTACTCTGTGAAGAGTCACGTTCACACATGTCAGAAGCTAGCCTGCAAATATGGATGGCTCCAACGTTCAGTCGCTGTCACTCTGGATTCACGTTTTGACCCGGTGAATTTTGAACGGACTCGATGCAATATGGCTGCGTTCACGAATGCGTAATTCCAATGAACCCCACCTCCCGCTCTCACCGATTGGACGTGCGTGAGAAGAACCAATGATATCGAACGCTGCCCTCAGAAGGCATTCCAATGACGACTATAACTCACATCTGCTTATCTTCTACAATCGGCACTTCACAGCTCAAGTTCTTTCTATTCAACTGTCATGCTTGTGACAAGCCTTTTCTTTTAGCCCTCTCAACAGCTCATGTAAACATCTCAAAGCTGTGGTTATGAAAGGTTATGATTGCACGGCAGGCAGCTATACTTTGTCAGATTTCATCAAAAAATGCATCAAGTCGGTTTCTCTCGCCACCACTCGCTCTGTCTTTAAGTGGCACAGTTGGAGTCTGAAATGACAGGTCAAAGGAACAATATAGTGGAGTGATGGTAGACATTGTAGAAATCATTATGTGCCCCTGAATCACAGCTATTTCTCATGCATTAGGCTCGGCCAATTCCCAATGTTGCCTTTCAGGGTTCCTCATACATCTATAATCGCGCATGACTCAGTAGCCACGAATAAAGATCCTTAAAGCAGCTATGAGGAACTTTTGATGAGACATTGTAAAGGTATTACTGACACCTCACATCTTACTTACATCAGCAACTGAGACCACCGGCCAGGAGATTGGCGATTTCTATATTGTTTTTTTTAAATGCCCGGGCGCACACGTCGGTTCTATGTCACGTCCGTGTGAAACTGGTTGCAATTTATGTTCAATTTTGTGCAATTTATGTTTAGGCAAGAACAACTTGGTTAGGGTTTTCTTATTTAACCACCACGACCTAGTCTCGCTGGCCAGCCTCCTCTCCCTTTCCGTCCGAGGAGTCTGGCGCCACGGAAACAGGCAACAGGGATAAACCCTCCCCTCATTGGCTCCGACCATGTCAATCAGAGCGGCTTCCGCTCCCTCCTCCCTGTGTGTCGCTGTAAATAGTGCCCTGCCGCCTCAGTGAAAACAACAACGCTAACTAGCTAGCAAGCTAACGGCAGAAACCTACACGCTAGCTCGTTGCTACACGCTGAAAACAGCAAGTTGGATTGTTGAAAACTATTTTCCAAGGGCGCTGCTGCTAAGTGCCGCCCATCACAATCCGACTATGGAGACCTGCGCTGCCAGACTCCTCAGACGGTAGGGAGGGGAGGCTGGCCAGCGAGACCCTAACCAAATTGTTGCACTTGCCCTAAGTGCACGTTCACAGCATAAGCCAATCCCACGCCAAAGCCACACAGTTTCAAATCAGCATCCTTGTTAACAGGCGAGTCCGTTCACACCGGCCGCACGCCACGCCCCGCTGAAGCCACACTGAAGCCACACTGAAGCCATGCCAGAGCCACGCCAAACCCATAGATTCAGCTTCTGTTCTATTTTCCAAGCGTGCTCCGCACTGATCCTGAGTTGCCGGGCAGGCAGTCAATGCAATTTGTGAGGGGTGGGAGGGGCCAGAGCAGCAGCTCCGAGTCCAGCGCGGACGAAAAGAGAGACTGCTCCTGGTGTGAGCGGTTAAGCGTCAGATCAGCTTGAGCCTGCCTCAAGCTTCAGTTCTGCATGGCTTGGGCGTTTGGTGTGTTCGACCACTAACCCTAAGCCTTGCAACATAATTTAACATGTTCAAATAAGAAAAATGTGTGTTAAAAATGTGGCTCAACCAGGAGTCAAACCCCACTCCTTTAAGCAAGTACCTTACCCGTTAAGCCACAAGCCCAAACCTGAGCTGAACATTTTCAACCCCTAAACCTAAAGTGTTTTACTTACCTAAACCTAAAGTGTTTTACTTACCTAAACTTAACCATAACTTGCCTAAACCTACAGTAACCATAACAACCAACATCCTCAAAACAAAACTAAAAATGCAATGAAACATGTTTGAAGAGTTGGATGGCGATCCCTCTGTTCCCGCTTCATCTCCTCCTGGCAGAAAGTCTTCCTGGTTCCCGGCTAACTTCTCCCTGGTGCACTTATGCAACGCTATGTGCAGCCTGTCAGTTCCTGGCACTCAGCCAACAAAGATATTTTTTGCATTTTTTTTTTATCGTTCTGTTGTCTAGAATATAGAATGTCACACATAGCTTATGAAATACACATTTGATGTACGTCCTATCTTGTGTTGCTACAGGTATGCAAACAAAAACATATGTGCATACTGTGCAGTAACAGATATGTCTTGCAAGTACAATGAACATCATGACTGTATTCAGCTTTTTTTGCGGGGGCTCAAGTAGTGCGGCTCAATTTGCAATCAGACAGCTTGATAATGATTTGTCGATCAGTCGCACACGTGTTTAACGAGAGATGACACCTTGCCAGCGTGCCACTCATAACGGTCATACATGACAGGTCGTGTGTTTGATTCCGTGTGAACATCTAAATGCGTCATGACACATTATGGCTCACATTAGCGATCGTTACGACGCAGGCACACGTAGCGCACAGAGGACAGACGACGGCTATATGCTTTAGAACCAGAATGCAATTAGGCCTGTTTGTTCTACACAGCAGCTGTTAAGATCCAGTTAAGAGGCTGTTTCAAACCCATACAAACTCAACCTATAGCCCCGCCCCTCCCACATTTGGAACGTGTGTCCTTGTCGGCTCCGCCCCGTCTCACAACTTTCTTCGCCTCCTTGTTTCCACTTGAGGACAAACTCATTTTCTCTCCGTGCTCCTCTGCCCCTCCCCTCCCCACTCCCTCCATCATCCCACACACCCCCTGCTGGTTAATTGGAGGACGTTCACCTTTAATTGGTGTTATGGCTTCCCCCTCTACATTGCCACTAATGAGACCATTTCTCACTCTCCCATTAGCGTGTGATGTCACATCCTCTTGGCATATAGAGGTGAGAGAGGCATCCTGGACCCAACGGCATCAGTGGAGCGGAGAGGGGTCGAGAAGGAGGGCGAGGAGTAATGGAGGGACAGGGAAAGAGAGAGGGAGAGAGACAGGGAGAGATGGAGAGAGAGAGAGAGGTGGAGGAGGACTAGAGACGGACAGAACCTACACTCAGACGTGGCCACGTGCATGCTTAGAATCTCCAATTCTGTGTCCGTTTACATGAGTGTGTGTGTGTGTGTGTGTGTGTGTGTGTGTGTGTGTGTGTGTGTGTGTGTGTGTGTGTGTGTGTGTGTGTGTGTGCGTGCGTGCATGTGCGTGTGTGTGTGTTTCCTCCAGCTGCTGGGAGGAGAATTATAATTCCTATATTTCTCAGTCTATTCAAAGACAGCGCTAATAACTCTGCCATGTCCCAACTGTCCCTACACTATGCAGACGCAGGACCACACACACACACACTGCCTTCACAATCCAATCGTTGATTTTCTCCACACAGGAGAAGCCATCAAAGTAAGAAAGAGAAAAGAGAAACTATGCAAAGCGCTTTACTCACACACACGCAGATGGAATTGGACACGCGTATGAGACACACACACACACACATACACACACATACACACACATATACACACATACACACACATATCGCGTATGAGACACACACACACACACACATACACACACACACACACACACACACACACATATCGCGTATGAGACACACACACAGTCTCTTAAACACAATACATGTTATGTGATGGAGTCATCATGATGCAGCTGCACAGACAAGCTAACAGATGAGCTGAGAGGCAATTCATTTCTCTATTTCTCTCTCTCTCTCTGTCTCTCTCTCTCTCCCGCCTCTCTCTCTCTCTCTCTCTCTCTCTCTCTCTACGCAGGTACCCCTCCTCACTTGTTTCACTCCTTTCAGCTGGTCATATTCTCTCATTCCGCCAACTCTCTGGCCCCGCAGGGCCACTCTGCTGCTCAACTCACATCTCATAACTACCTTAATTGAAACAGTCATTGCCTTAATTGCTTTAATGAATCACCTCTTCCCCTGCTAAAGCCTTTGAGGGGATTTGTAGACGCCAACCTTGGCAGGTCGGTTCAGGGCGGCAGGAGAGCAAGAGGACAGATATGTATACCTCGGCGCTGCGGTGGAGGGATACGGGTTAAAGACATTTAGCAAAACATTGATGGATGGCAATTATGACCCAAACCAGTGCACAGATGTCATATTTACCCCCTTGATATCACTCGTGTGGTCAACTCATAAATTCGGATAATTCTGAGAGCACATGAAGGCAGCATAATATAGCTACAGTAGAATACCAGCTATGCGCGCAACATTATGCTAGCGCAGCTGACACAGGCTGCACTGTAAATGTTTGTGCGACCAAATTAATTGATCAATTTGCAATTTGGTCTCTGCCTTTTCACTCCGTTTTTCATCTCCACTTTTGTATTTTTTGTATTTTGTATTTTTATTATTTCCACGCTCATTGTTACAGTAGCTCGACTCAGTTGTAATTTATTTATTTATTCATATACAATGCAATCAGTCTGTCATTGTCAACTCGGCATACGAAAAGGCAGAATGCAGCTACCAAAGGGAGAAAGATGTATTTGTGAGATCTGATATGACCCCCCTGACAAATGTGTACAAACACATTTTCACTAAGTACGCACCGAGTAACGTCCGGTAATATCGCTATTTTCTTCAAATCTTTCTTTAAACATTATTTTATGTTTTCATTTCTGTCTGAATCTGCACAGTTTACTATGTGCTTAAGATGTGCAGAGAGCGGATCTGGATCAAATACCGTTTAAAACTAATTCATCGTGTACATCACTTTTAATGTTCTTGGAGGAATATTCAAGTATTCCACTTACAGTAAGTGCACCTTTAGCCTCTGATGGACTCATTAGTTATTCTTCCTTCTGTGTCTCAGATGCGCGGCCCCTATATCCACTGCAACGTCTGCTAAATGGCTGCTGCACGCGATATACACGTTATCAATCACAATAAAACTGTACTCACCTCTGAGACAATGTTGTTATCCAAGATGTGGGTGCCCTGGCACTCCCAAATAGTGCGTACTTTCCAATACCGAGCCCTTTTTCACATGGCGGATCGAGCCAATGCTCAAAATTGTAAACTGCAGTACACCCTCGCAACCACTGAGCACCGAACCGATACATCCGGCGCTGTTGAGCAGTTGAACCCGAAATGACACAGCCGAAAAAGACTGTGTTTGAGCGAAAAAAAATTCTGGTCCGGCATGTGAATAAAGGGCTCGGGATTGTGTGTCTGTCATGTTTGTCTATTGTCTGTTGCACCTTCGTCGCCCCCGCCCTTTTAGTGTTTAGGGTAAAGCGTCTTTGAGTCCTTGAAAAGCGCTATATAAATCCCATATTTATTATTAGTATTATTATTATTTAGCCAGTGGATATAGGGGCCGCGCATCCGAGACGAAGAAGGAAGAATAACTGATGAGTGTCGCGTTGAGGCTAGTGTACCTTAAGTAGTGTAAACAAGCCAGGAACAGGTATTTACCAGCAGCATTTGACCCAGGTCCAGTATGGAGCGGGTGTAGGGATGTAAAGAACCACGCACGAGTAGAGCTACATTCATCTTGACAATGCGGGCCGACTTGTAGTTAATTGCACTCCGCTCTGTTCACATTTGACGTGACACCTCGAAGGACTTTGGATCGATGCATCTCTCTTGATGTCCGCTGTGATTTTGTGTACCGCTGTCTCTCAGCTTTTAGATCTCGCTCAAGCTGCTGCTAACACTTAACCAGAGTAAAGCACTAAGTTCAAAGAGGAAATAGATTAACGAAAGGAAGGAAGAAAGAGAGAAAGAAAGAGAAAGAAAGAAAAAGAAAGAAGACACCATTAAACATTGTTTTCAAGCTGTGGCATATAGCTCTCCCGCGGGTATTGCTGACAGCGGCTGCAGTTGCAGCCAAGGCCATGTAGAGCAAGCAGACAGACATCATGAAAAATGCCCCTCCGCCATTTTGGATCCATACCGCTTGCATCACAAAGACTGATTTCCCATGTTCCACACATGTTGCACACATGTTGCACACATGTTGCAAAGTAGAGAGTTACAGTATAGCACAATATGTAACCACACACCGCGGTGCACTGATGCAAGTCTTCCCCCGTTGAAACAAGTGGAGCATGGCTCAGCCAATCGGAAGCCAAGGATCAATTCTTGATTGACAGTTTTGCCAGGCAAGCCAACGAATTAAGTCCGAGTTGAGCAGCAGATGAGAGATCTTTTCCAATTTGAAATGTTAGAGTTACAAGAGAGAACCATCAGATTTGAGAGATTTATTGGAATCCCCCCTTCGCATCCCTAGAAGCTATCGTAAATCTGGCGAAATATGGATTTAGTGTTTGTGCAGCCGAGAAATGGAATAGCCTACCTGTCGATTTCAGATGCGGCGCGCAGCGGCCCGAGCTACGTATGCGAGCTGCAGGGCCAGCGCGGCGAGCTGCAGGGGCGGGGCTAGGAATCGAGCGTGAGATGCATATAGTAAACTCAAATTGAAATTGAATCAAATTGAATAAGTCAGGTGAAGTAAGCTATAAGATACTGTATCTGAAACATGCAGATGAAAGGCAGACTGGCCATAAACCCTAACGTTATACAGGCGTGTGTGTGTGTGTGTGTGTGTGTGTGTGTGTGTGTGCGTGCACGTGTGTGTGTGTGTGTGTGTGTGTGTGTGTGTGTGTGTGTGTGTGTGTGTGTGTGTGTGTGTGTATTCGTTTCTAAAGGTTTTCTCATTAACAGCTTCCTGCTACTTTCCTCTCACTCAGGGGAATACGCATGATGTGTTCAATATGCTAATTTGACATCAATTAGAGAGCCAGCGGCCTCATCAGAGAGCTGCCAAATAGAGAGACAACACCACAATGGGCCATTTCAAAGCCCTTCCAATACAGCCTGATGATATCAACACATCTGCTTAGAGACGGGCCTCAGGCCAAAGGTCCGGACAACAAGAACTGATAGATCATCTTAAAACCCCCTCCAGTAGGCTAGATTTTGTCATTTTGAAGATATTTCATATGTTTCTGAGTCCTGCCGCGTTGATTAACCCCACTCAGAAGTCAGAATCGAATTGACATGATGTATCACTATATAGCGTTCCATTGAGTCATAACTCAATGGAACGCTATTAGTGATACATCACGTCAATTCGATTCTGACTGAGGATGAGCTAACGATAATTTCGTTCAATTTTTTTCTATTCAATTTTTTTTCTTTTATCATTTGCACCAGACTTGCTCAAGTTAGGTTGTCCCATGCTATGTTGTCAGTCACATGTCTGTTGTTGTTTTGTTTGCCTGCACTACTGCCTGCTGTAAACCAATTTGCCCTTTCGGGGACACTAATAAAGAACTTGAACTTGAACTTGAACTTGTTAGTATGTTAACTAGCTAGCTAGTTGTTAACTACTTTAGCTACTGTAAGCTGCCTGCTGCTGTAACGTTTGGCCGGGCTCAAAACACACGCACGCACGGTGGGGCAGTGGTAAGCGCTGTCGCCTCACAGCTCGAAGGTCCTGGGTTCGATTCCCACCTGGGACGCCGTGAACGCTGAAGGAATGCGTGCCCGTCCGCATGTCCTCGAGTGCCCACCGCCCGGGTGGGGTCGTCGAAAGGGCCTTTCTGTGTGGCGTTTGCATGTTCTCCCCATGCCTCCCGGGGGTTTCCTTCATATACTGTAGGAACCCCCTTCACCAAAACATGCAATATCCTCGTTGCTAATGTGGTTCCTCCTCTGGTCGTTAAGGGCGCCTGTTCAGAGGGAGGGCAACCGGTTGGAATAGCGCGATCCTCCCACGTGCTATGTCCTACCGGTGAAGCTTCCCCTGTCAGGTGAAAAGAAGCGGCTGGCTAACTGCCCATGTCCAGGAAGCATGGAGCCAGTTTCGGCTCTCCCCAGATCGGCAGAGGGTGGAGCAGCAACCAGGATAAATAATTAATTAGCACTAATGGGGGATAAAAATGGGATAAAAAATCGGGAAAAATATATATATTTCTATCTCTGGGGAGATACTCACAGTGTCTCCTCTGATCAGTCTGGTATCTTGCAAAGAACATGCAGATAAAAAGTTGTGCATTTACAAATAATAACAAATCCAGTTGCTGCTCTGGTTACGGTCGACTCGTTCCTTCTTCAAAACCAATCAGTATTGTTTTTTTTACAAACATGTGAACTGTTTGCAAATTTTTGGATCTGCCAGTAAATTACAGACACAATCAAATGGAAAAATGGAGTGAGCCTCAGAGGAAAGGGAGTAAAACTATTTTTTTTTCAAGCAAAAACATCCTGCTAGAAAATTATAAAGGGTAAGATGTGAAAATTGCAACATTGAGTAAAACACACAAAAGACACATCATTAAAATCAAAGGAAGACAGAGAGCGTAAATGGAAAGTTGGCAGTAATTAACAAAACAACAAAGTGGATTTGTGACTAAAGTGGCTGTGAAACTGATAACGATTGAAGAATATGCAAGGCAAATTATGTTTGAGTCGTGTAAATCTACTCGACCGAAATTCATCTCAACAAAAAACAAGTTTGTTCATTCAAAAGATGTGCTGTGTAATCAGAATAATCAAAGTAGCCTAAATATGATGCAAAAATCGGGAACTTGTGCTACTCAGATATAGGGATGCAAGGGTTAACCGGTTTGACTATTAACCGCGATTTAAAACGTCACGGGTTATATAACCGCAGAGGCTCCGCTACACCGAGTGTTTTGTTGTTACAACAGTCCGTCGGTTTAAAACTCCCGTGCAGCGCAGACATCGCTGGAACGAGAGGAACCTGTCTCTCTCGCTTCGTTTCCGCACAGACTATTTAGTGGGTGCGCCGACCAAACAGAGCTGTCAGCTGAGTCTCCCAGTCTGCTCCAGGTCTGCTCCCACTAGCCTAGCTAATGGACGTCAGCCCAACATAAATGTTGTTTCCGAGACGTGCGCGCTGTGACCGAGTCGCCTGACACAAACGGTGGTCTCCGTGGCCTCATCTTTATTCGTTTACTGAACGGTAAACGTAACGTTAGTTATCTCTCCCTTGCCTTGGTGTGCATACGCTAGCATTACAGCTAATGTAATGGCAGAGCCAGAGAGACCAGAAGCAACTCAAACAGATGATCTCTTCCCCCCCAAAAAAACACGTCTAAAGTCGTCGGTATGCGAGCATTTCGGATACAAAAAGGACGACCGTGGTGTTGTTAAAGATGACGGCTCCCCAATCTGCAAAACCTGCCGAAAACCAACACCTCCAACCTTCTACAACACCTGCGTGATCACCATCCTGCTTTACATGCCGCAGCCCAACTAGTTGTAACTGAGCAAAATAACGTCAGATGATTAAAAATGAATAATAATAAAACTAATAGGCATGGATGATGACACAGTTGATGATAACACTAAAATGTATTACCCACATCTGTTATATATCTCCTAGGGCATCACTAAAAGTTAATCTAAATTTACACTAAAAAAATCAACTAAAGTATTAATGCAATTTCAATCGAAGTTCATCTAAGCATGGATTATTTCTTTTCATTTTTCTAATTCACTTTTAGCAAAAGACTGGTGGTACTGCTGCTGCACCTGTGACTGTCCAACCCACTGTTGGAACAGGTGATCCAAAATAAATGTAGATAAAGAATACACAAACTGGGCAAAAAAGTAAGATAATTTAGTTCATCAAAAGAGCCTTGCAGATAGATCCTGCAGGCTGCAGCCTGACTATGTTTTGTTCCAAAAATAAATACTGTCAGACTCGGTTTATTTTATTTATTATTTTGGACAAATATTTTGGTTCAAAAGACTATAATCGTACATTAAAAAAAAATTGTTGCATCCCTACTCAGATATCTGATTCTTACAGGTATTTAGAATGGATGAGGCAAAATTATTGATTTCAACAATCAGTGCAAGCCCAGGAGAGGAGCCCTCTTATTGTCTAATTTGATTGGATGGAGGGGGATTGGGGCCTTATGGGATAATTGTCCCAGCCCGGGCAAAATACCTGAGCGCTTGAGAGTATTTCAAGTTCACGTTTCTTACTATGAGGTTTCGCTCCCCACCGATATGTTGTCACTCTGCAGTTGCTGTCATTCCCGTGTACCAGTTGTTTGGCCCCGCCTCCTCCCCTGCCACCACCAACGTCAGGCTCCAGAGGGATTTCCCATGGGGGGATTTCTATTCTACGCATTCCTGATGCCCTCCCCTCCTCATCGCAGGAGGAGCGTCATCATGGAGCCACACGCCAAACGTTAATGTGTTTGTTGTATCAATAAATGTTATTTTGAACCTTTATACTAGTCTCTCCTGATTGAAATACATTTGTACATTGCGACAGTGAGTATTCTGTTGCAGTGCAACCATACAGTTTGATGCACTACAATATGATGAAGTAGTCTGACCAGTCTGTGTTTAGCACTCTGGACATTCCAACCTCCCACTACAGTGTATCTGATGGGAGGCGGGGTTCCCCATGCGGTATAAAGGGCAGGACGGGGCACAGCAGGGGGGGAGCGAGATAAACGACGGGTGTATTTCACCATTTTCACCCACCGTGTCAAGATGGCTGCCATCCATCACGCCGCCACAATGACACTCTAAATTGGTTACGTCAAATTAAGCTGATGTATCATGGGCGCCACGCTGGGGGTTTCAAATTGGTTTTGTGGCCTGTTATGAGCAATGGGAAGGCATTCATCAAGATTGGTTTTTACTTGTCCTCGGGGCAGGTTCTGATGCACTTTCCTCCTTTCCTGACTGAGGTAAGCTACACATATGTGCTAATGTGTCATGAGTCATGTCATGCTCTGAATTAGATCCAACAGATATCTGTGGCTGTTTACCAGATCCACGGATTGACCTTGATTGAGATCATTTATAGGCTGTAGACGTCACTCAGGCATTCTCAGCCTGTCAGCATATGGGCAAAACGAACTGTCCACACTGCCACCAATAATCAGTCAAAGTGTATAGCAGGCGATGGTTAGATGCATTATGAGGAAGTCTGCCTGATTTCGTCTTGGTTGGTTGTGATTGGTAATTGATTGGTACTCTCTCTGTGTTGCCATAGTGCTTCTAGTCTCCAAGAACTGACAAGTCTGCTCCTCCCACCATCTAAACTCCCACCTCCAGAGATTACCACAGTACCACAGTACCTCAAAACTGCTGGACAAACTACCACAAAGTGTACCGAAAAACTACCTTAAAGAGCCACAAGAAAGTGTACCATATTCCACAAAGTGTACCTTAAAGTGCCACAAGTACCTCCGCCTGTCACAAAGTGTACCTTAAAGTGCCACAAGTACCCGCCTATCACAAAGTGTACCGCAAAGTATTACAAAGCACAACAAACCCTACCACCAAGCTCCACAAAATTCCACAAAGTACAACGACCAACCACCAAAGCATTCCACGAGTATTGCAAAATGTAAGTAGCAAGTAAGTGTAGAATACAGAACTGTATGTCCCCAAGAGATTCTGACCAACCTCAACAAATTACACCACATCTAAATTATCCCCTTTTTCTGAAATAAAGTCTTTCATAATAAGAAACGACGGAGGCTTCCAAATAACGTCCCAATAATTGGACTAACGGCATCAGTGAGGCAATGAACCGCATTAAATGGGCTACAGACTGGAAGGCCCAAAAGCTGATTTAATTCTGATGCTTAAGTCGATATCAGAGGAACAATATACAGACAGAAACAGCAGTCCGTGTGTGAAGAGGGCAATTACAGTATCAAGAAAGGAAAAGCATGAAATCCCCAAAACACTGACTGGTGAAAAGCAACTCATTAACTCAAATGAATTGCTTTATTCGGTATTCACAGGCTAGCATACCTTTGTGAGATCATCCCCATCGGCCTGGGTTTTCCGATTCAACAATGCACTCTCCTATTCATGTTTCTGGTTGATCAGTACGCTATGCAGATCTATTTAAAGGAACACTCTGCCCATTTTCAACCAGCTTTGTATCATTAGAACATCAGTAGTATATCAGAAAACTGTAAACTGTTTTGAAGTCTGTCATTTAATTTGACAGTTATTGAGTGTTAAAGTGTGGACCAGTGACATCACTGGTCCACACTAACTCAAATGAATAACTCATTAACTCAAATCAACTCTCAATAACTGTCAAACTAGATGAATGATGAATAGTTTGACAGTTATTGAGAGTTGATTTGAGTTAATGAGTTATTAATTTGAGTTAGTGTGGACCAGTGATGTCACTGGTCCACACTTTAACACTCAATAACTGTCAAATTAAATGACAGACTTCAAAACAGTTTACAGTTTTCTGATATACTACTGATGTTCTAATGATACAAAGCTGGTTGAAAATGGGCGGAGTGTTCCTTTAATTATTTAATTATTCATTTTGTTACATTAGGAAATGAATGACATCACAATTATGTGCTGTAGTTTTTCAGGTGTAGCATCTCTGTGTAGCAGACTTGGAGGCAGATAGATTTTGCGTTACTGATCGTCTAACTGTGTATACAGTATACTGCATGAAGAGTTTCTTTGAATTCACTACATTTCATTGCTTCAGTTCCAGTCATTTTCTCCTCCTGTGCCACTGCATGTGAAACTAATTTCTTGTGATAAATTGATGTCAGAACGCAAATGCCCCCCTAGCTTCAGGCACTGTTCATTCCCGCATCACGCAGGCAAGCCTGGCTCTGGCTCATCTCCGCACAATTCTTAACATTGCCGTTCGCATAGATAGAATACATCAATGTGTTTCGCAACTCTATTATTATACAGACATTACATGTCGGCGGGATACCAGACACACCTATTGTTACGGCCCATCTTATCTCAATAATAACTGTCAAGGATGTGGAGGTTTTGTCAAGAGTTAATGCACTTCATTGTCCTCCAGTGGTCTGAGGGAAATGAATATGTGAATAAATCTGAGACGGAATTAAAATGTGTCTTCAGCCACAAGAGGCCATCTGTTCAATGGAGGGAGAGAGCATACCAATCTATTAACACATAAAGTAGAAGAAGAAGGAGGAGGAGGAGGAGAGAGAGAGCTTGAGGTTTTGAGTACAGTCTGAATATTTCTGGATGCTTAAAGGGACAGCTCACCCTAAAATCCAAAATACATATTTTTCCTCTCACCTGTAGTGCTATTTATCCATCTATATCGTTTTGGGATAGTTGCCTGACTTTTGGAGATATCGGCCGCAGAGATGTCTGCCTTCTCTCGAATACAATGGAACTGGATGGCACTCGGCTTGTGGTGCTCGAAGCACCAAAAAAATGCATTTGAAAAACTCAACAGCAATGTCTCTTTCCAGAAATCGTGACCCGGTTACTCAAGATAATCCACAGACTTTGTTGTGAGCAGTTTCATGTAGGAACTATTTTTCCGTAGACCTAAACAAAGAGTAACCAAACTAACAGGAGTATAACCGACGTTACTTCCTTCGTTTGCCATGAGGCGCATGCGCTGTGTGCAGTCATCAGTACAGCGCATGCACACTTTCAGTTTCAGTTTGAAACCATAGCACAACCATAACAACACAATTCCATGGAAACTACACAAATGCACCCCCCCCGTACAGTTGTCATGAAAGAAATTGAAATTAGCTATAGACCAAACCTGTTTTTTGAAGCAGGCTGTAAACATGTTTAATCCTGTTGTAAAGACGCTCATTTTAAGATGGGAGTCTATGGGGAATGACTTGCTTTTGGAGCCAGCCTCAAGTGGCCATTCTTTTAGTATCGCTTCTGTCCAAGCTGCCCCAGCTTGTCATCTGGTTGGGGATCATTTGTGGAAACAGGTCTGTATTCGCGATAGAGTACATTCTGTGTGTGTGTGTGTGTGTGTCTGTGTGTGTGTGTGTGTGTGTGTGTGTGTGTGTGCGTGTGCATGTATGCGTGTTATCGCCCCCTCCAGCACGGACTCCTCTCCTTTCATCATGTGAATTACCTGCCCAAGCCCTTTAAGCTGGCACATAGCGTCTGTCATCCTTTCAAGCTCAGCCTCAAGACAGAAGCTGATCCACTGCAGAGCCTTAGTCAATATGGCCCATATCTGTCTGTTCGAATCTCCATCTCCTATCAGCAACATGTGTTGAAAGAATCAACGTTTTGTTTTGCTTTTGCTCTCCCTTCTCTAGAGTGCCGCAGGGATGATGTATTTCTGTAGGCTTAACCAGAAATCGCCGCCATTTTGGTTCGTCAGTGGAAAAGTCTATGGGGTTTTAGAATGGGGATTTCACTTAAATACGTCAAATAAGGTCTGTGGTTAACAAAAGTTTATGGGAGCGCGAATTTAGACTCAGCAGGATCATCTTCACAAACGTGAATAACTTTTAGGACTTTTGAAGCGTTTTCTAAAAATCGCGTTTAAACCCCTCCCCCCCCGCACATTTACGTTCCAAAAAGGTATAAAAGTGATTCACGTTTGTGACGATTATCCTGCTGAACCAAAATCCACGCTCCCATAAACTTTTGTTAACCACAGACCTTATTTGATGCATTTAAGTGAAATCCCCATTCTAAAAGCCCATTCACTTTTCCCCTGACTCATTCCTGTGGTTCTCTATTGCATGGCTTAAAGTGCAAATGCACACACACACACACACACACACACACACACGCACAAACACACACACACATGCACACACACACACACACACACACGCACAAACACACAGACACACACACACACACACACACACACACACACACACACACACTCTGAGCCTGACTGGTGTGATGCACACTTATTTCTGTTTCAATAACAAGAGCAATGAAAACAATTGACATTTCTGTGCTGAATATGAATGAATATGAATGTGTCTTTTCGGAGCAAACGGGCTTTGGGTCCAGTGGGATTTTCTACACAGACTATTGGGCTTTCAGAATAATAGATTGTGGGAACGATGGCATAGAGACACTGCATGAAATAGGTCATGCCCATCACGGGGGAAAAGCTCCGTTCATTTCCACACACCAGCGTCATTTTCCTTGAATTAAACATAGCTAAAAGCTGTTGTGTGGTGTGGGCTGCGCAGACAACACGTGTAAAAAATCGCCAGTTAAAGTTTTTTTGTACTCCCGAGCAAAACAAGGAAGCCATTGAGAATTGGCGAGAAGAAGAATGTGGATGTTGCTGTCAGTGAAGTAAGTTGGAGTGTCCATCTTCTTTATATACAGTACGATCTTTTTGTGCCACACCCGACCATGCACGCGACATAGGAGAACGCCAGGATTGGACGGGAGTTTGTGTTTTCCCCCGTTTTGGGCGTGGTTTCTGAATGATGACGCGCTCCGCAGTGTCTCTATGGCACCGTAGAGAACAGACAAAGCACTCCCATATTTTGATGCTGAATGACGATTGAGCGGCAG
>NC_139647.1:18067849-18175588 GCF_964638095.1 Poromitra crassiceps
CACACACACACACACACACACACACACACACACACACACACACACACACACACACACACAAAGAGAGATTATACATTGACAAAAACAAATGAATGACCAAGGGTCATAACACAATGATCTGCTGTTTATTTACTGTATTGTAAAATAAAGTGCTCCCCAAATGGCATGATAAAGACAACACATCTGAGAAAGGATGTATAGAATTTCACTATAGGAGAAAACTCTCTGCAGTTTTCTTTTATAGTGTTTGATTTGTAGCTTATTGGGACTTGGTTCGTAAAAAAAAATGCAGATCCACACGGAATTTTGTCAATTCAGCAAATTCACACTGTCAGTATCTGGGATTTTTTTGGGGTGAATTTAGAGAAAGGTAATTGTATTGATGTTTCATATAGGGTAAGGCCAGTCCATGGGCTCAGCACTAAATAAAACAACAGCAACCAGGAAGAGTGTGGCGAGCTGTTAAATGCAGTAAGTCTCATTCTTGAATATGTCTTCCTTTGTCCTCTCTGGGAGACTGAACGCTTTGTCCTCTCTGGGAGACGGAACGCTTTTGTTCCTGCACTTGAATAGCCCCATTCCTCATTGTGATTAGTCTCCGATGCTCCAATAAGTGCTCTCCTAAAGCTGATTAGTTAGTTTCCATTCCACAAACACTTTAAGTCTCATCTTTGTTTGCTGCCTCACAAAATGTGCATTCACACACACGCACACACACACCTACACACACACACATACGCACACGCACACACGCACACACACAAACATACGCACCACACACGCACACACACACACACACACACACACACACACACACACACCTACACACACGCACACACACACACGCACACACACACACACAAACACACACACACGCGCACACACACACCTACACACGCACACACACACACACATACACATACACAAACACGCACACACACACACACACGCGCACACACACACACACACACACACACACGCACACACACACACACATAAACACACATACACAGAAATTGGTCTCCGCGGGCGCGCCACTGTGTGCTGCCCACTGCTCCTGGCACTGCCCCGAGGAGGGCCACATCCCAGGATGGCAAAAACGAGAAGATGACATTGTAACTGTGAATGAGCCATATACACCATGAGTGTCTGATGACATGTGAATCATCAAAGCTCCTGTACGTCTGAATTGTTTGTGCGTCCACAGAATGAACAGGACTCTGAGCAATCAGGGAACCCAGAGTCTATTTCAGCCACGTAAATAGACTCTGGGACAGCTGTCCTTTTTGGTTTTTAGGTTTCCTGTACAGCCTGAATCTTCCGCCCAGGACTTCCGCCTCCGCGCAGTGCCGCTCTGTTGTTGCACCGGTGAATATACGAGTTCAGGTCCCGAACGTTAGAGTGAATATATAAGAATTTTGACGTTTAGCATTCAAAATAAAAGCGATGCAATATATGATTTTAAAAGGCACCGCTGAGCGGAAGCGGAAGCCCCGGGCGGGAAATCCGCGCTGTACAGGAACCCTAAAAAAAAAGGTGGGTTCCCAGATTGGACTTGGAGCATCTGTAAAGCATCAACTCCAGTTCGTCTTTTACGTCAACTCTTTCAGTTTCATTGATGAAACTGGACAGTACATGCTGCTTTGAATGAATGCCTACACATTTTCTCAATGATCACATATCATAAAGGCTTAACATTTAGAGAAATTTACATTATTTTGTTGCAGATGCCATTTAAATTAATGACTCATTGATGTTCTTATATTTTGCAATTAAGGGGCCAAAATGCAACTTAGGGGCAAGGGAGGAGCGGGGTGGAGACCTGATAGTCCCACGAGGTTTGTTCCCTTCATCCTATCAGTGCTGGACATGATGTCACCGCCCCCTCTGGATCAGTGCCAGAGACCCAAAATTGGTTTGGGACAGCGCTGCAGAAATTGCTCCCTGGGCTCGTCCTGAGCCTCTGATTTTGGCTGTGATGCACTTTTTGAGTGAAATAGTTTGAAGTCGGAGAGCTTTCTTTCTTTAGTTCTTCCTTGCACGCTTCTCTGCAACCATATACTGTTCACCTGCTTCTCTGCAACTATGGCGCACGCCCCCCAATCACCATCAACGGCACAGTGGTGGAAAGGGTGGACAGCTTCAAGTACCTGGGAGTCAACATCCACCAGGACCTGACATGGGCCGGCCACACCGCCACTGTTGTCAAAAAGGCCCAACAGCGACTACACGGACTCAGGCGCCTGAAGAAATTTGGGCTAAGGCCAGAAATCCTTAGGGACTTCTACAGAGGCACCATTGAAAGCCTGCTGACTGGCTGCTTCACCACCTGGTACGGGAACTGTACCACCATGGACCGCAGGGCGCTACGGAGAGTGAGGCGCGCGGCCCAGCACATAACAGGATGTGAGCTGCCAGAACTGCAGGAACTGTATAACCAGCGGTGCCTCAGGAGGTCCCTGAAGATCATCAAAGACACAAACCATCCCCACAACAGCCTGTTCTCCCTGTTACCCTCAGGGAGGAGATACAGGGTCCCAAAAGCACACACAAATCTCCTGAGGGACAGTTTCTTCCCGCAGGCGACGAGACTCCTTAACATACACAAATAGTGTAGTAGCTGTACTGTACTGTACTATAGCTGCTATCATTACGTATGTCTAATGTTTAATTGTATGTTTAATTGGGTATATGCTATTTGCACCTGTGCAAACAGAAATTCAATTATGTTTAAGTATGTTTAAAGTATGTACATGCCATGTGCACCTATGTGCAGTGAATATGCCACTGTCTTTGACTTGTCTTATCACTTTACTGCCTTATTGCTGGTTGTGTCTCTTGTTTTCCTGCACCCATATGCCCTGTTATTTTGTACTATGTTGTAAACGGAGTCCACAGCACAAGAATTTCACACGTGATACTTGTACTACGGAGTGACAATAAAAATCTTGAATCTTGAATCTTAATGTTGCCATAATGCCAATAATGCTCCTGCTGCAGAGGATTATTATTATTACTGTATTTTTTTTATGCTGCTGCTTCGACGCTAATGCTAATTACCTCAATTTCCACGCCGCTGAAGTTCGTCGATGCGTTGCGGTCCTGCAGAGGGAGGAACGTGGGTGTTCTGCTCTGATTTACAGGATATGATGGCTTTTCTGAAGCGATGCCTTATGTTAATTTGTCATAATTAAGGTCCATCCATAATGCACGCCCCATTTATGAGTGTTATGGATCCATGAAAATATGCATGTGAATGTGATTTTACATTGACGTGTGATAGTACAGATATGCAATATATATATATATATATATATATATATATATATATATATATATATACTCCCTTCCGTGCTGTACCAGCGCAGGAGAGAATCTGGCAAACGAGACTAATCAGTCATGGACATTCAGAAATATGATGTCCTCTTCACTTTTAAACTACTTTAACATCTATATCACCTGTAAACTATACATGTATAAACACCCACATGCACATACAGATGCATAACACACAGGGACATTGCATGCATGCACACACACACACACACACACACACACACGCACACGTGCACACACGACCAACTTTATCAACAACTTTACAGCTTTTCCTGTAATCCACAAAATCTATTTAATGTTCTCCACTTTATCTTTTGGCGGCGTTTTGATGAGCAGTCATCTGGCCATTTTATGTGATTCTGCCTCATCAATAACTCACTCTCATTATTCCCCAAATGCTCCCGGGCTGGCTTCTCCCCGGCGAGATTTAAAGGCATCTGTAAGCGATGTCTGAAAGACTCGCAGACCCCATTCAACAACATCACAAGCCCTTCACAGCAAATGGGGACATCTTAAATAAAAAAAAAAGAAGAAGAAGCCTTGTTCGAACGGGAAATGTTGCCAGGAAATAGTGGCAGGAGCTGGCGAGATCCTTGATTCTGGACACATTTGGGTTTTATAGGTGGTGTGTGAAGATGAGAGAGAGAGAGAGAGCCCATTAGCTAGTTCACCTTGAGGTTCTGTGCGTTCCACTATCAATCCTGGGCCTGCTCTCACCTTGGGCAGGTGCTACAAACGGCCCGTCTGAAGCCGTGTGAGGGAGCCGTTTCATAATGAAATGTTTGCTGGGGGAGCCGGGTTTGAAAGGCTGTACAGGACGTCCAGTGGCTCGCCACTGAGTTATTCTTTAGCACAACAGCTGTATCTGTCTGCTGTATTTGTCTAACAATTACTACAGTAACTGTTGTGTGCCACACTGGCCATTTAAGCCAAACTATATAACTAGCCTATGTCCAATGGAAAAAACAACAACAAAACAAAACGAAAACGGGAAAGAAAATCTAGCGTAGCCTATACAGCAGGGATACTCAACTTGCTTTGCCCAGGGGCCACTTTCGTGAAATGATAGAAGGCCAGGGGCCAGTTAATAAACAAACAGTATACATTTTTCTGTAGCGGATTGTATATATTATTTTTTGTTAGGTTAAGTACATACATAATTGCCTGGGTAGCGAGCAGACGGCGGTATTTGACAATTTAGCAGCTAAATGATAGATTATTGAAAGATATTCCAGAATTCCAGACTGAAATGCTATAACAGAAGTGGAGTATTGGCCAGAATGACATGAACATTTGGATACTTATTCAGCGGGTATCTTGCATATTGCCTTCAGGTGCACTGTAATTTTTTTTTGCAATTCCATCGCGGGCCGCAAGTTGAGCATCACTGCTATACAGTATTCTATTCAGGGGCATAGTGGAGGGTAAACACTGTTTACCCACCTCTTTGAAATGAGTCCGTTTACTCACCTGTTTGGTGAGAAAACACCTGTTTGGTGAGTAAACTGGTGGCGGATGAAAGCAGAACTGCAGCAGATGTGATCACATTCACTGCTCTCTCACAGATCGAATGTGATTCCTGATGTGATGTGATGTGATTCCTTTCTCCCAAACTGACCAGCATGACACTGATGTAGAGAACTCTGATACAAACATATCTAACTGACCAGCATGACACTAATGTAGAGAACTCTGATACAAACATATCTAACTGACCAGCATGTACTGATGTAGAGAACTCTGATACAAACATATCTAACTGACCAGCATGTACTGATGTAGAGAACTCTGATACAAACATATCTAACTGACCAGCATGTACTGATGTAGAGAACTCTGATACAAACATATCTAAAGCCACAAGCGCTCCCACTTCTTGGGGCACCGGCGTAGCGTTGTGAATAATCTGCTGCCATGTATTGATTTCTGAATAGCAGGCTAAAGAGCTGCTATCCTGGACTGAGAAGCCCTGTCAATACAAATCTGATCGCTACATTGACAAAGTGAAATAATTTCATTAATTCCACCATTAAAAAGTATGGGAGGAGAAGAGGATCTGGTCTTGACCCAGGTTTGTACAGTCAAATAAGTGATCTGTTTGCACTCAGCACACTCGCTCTCACAGCATTAATGAATTAGATTAGATTTTTAGATTATATTTATTTCGAACATGGTGAAAACAAAAACAAAGATAAAAAATTAAAGAAATATAGGCAAGAAGTGCCAAACAATCATAGTCAATTGGAATTCACAGCATACAATATACAGCAAATTCACAATCAATTTACATTACATTTGTTTATCATGCCCGAAGAGGAGTAGGAAGAAGTTAATACTTATCAAGTCCTACCCCCTGTTTTATATCTATAGGCTTAACACATTGAATGCCAGCCATGTTTTCATTCCTGTAGGTAAGTTGTGCCAGGGGTGTTTTTGACGATTCTGGCTCATTTTAGAACAGCCGAGGATTCTTTTCTGTTAAGAATTCATGAACACCAATCATCTAAAAATAACTAATAGAATGTGTGCTTTCTCTGTCTAAAAGAGTTAGTTTGCAGAGTTAGTAGTTATGTAGATATTAGCCGTTGAGTACAGCATGGTTTCAGCGTCTGGAAATTTATTCAGAGATAAATGGCTTTTTGTGAAACAGTCACTTTAACCATTCATTTTTGGCATCAGTAAGACCGTCAGACATTCTAAACAATAGTTTTGAACAGTAATTTCCTCCATAACAACAGGAAACACCCCTCTCATTCAAACTCCTCCCTCCGTGTGTCTTCTCCTCCTTCCTCCTAACAGCGGGCGTGTCAGAAGCGCGTTGTGCTGCCTGCCTGTCTGTCTGCGTGCCTGCCTGCCTGCTTGCCTGCGTGCGGGGACGAGTCTGAAATGGATTACTGTAAAATCGCCAAGCCATTTCCTTGAATGGCTTGCTCCCGCGGTGTGTGTGTGTGTGTGTGTGTGTGTGTGTGTGTTCGCGCGTTGCTTCGCGGCTCTGGGGGGAAGAGATCTCTGTCCGTTCTGTGTGTGTGTCCGGGCTTCTGACTGTAAAATCGCCAAGCCATTTCCGTGGGAGGCGGCTGCTTTTGGGTCCCGTGGCTGTGGCTTCTCTCGGTCTCTGTCGCCACTTAGTGGTCGGTAAAATAGATTACACACATGCTCTTGCTCCAAATAGTTATCTCGAAGATGTAAAAGGGGTTGATTGATGTCCCACCGTAAAAAAAAAAAAATGTTTATGTAAGACGAGTTAGCTCGTCCTTGGCACTTAAGCGCTGGATTATGTAAGACGAGTTAGGTCGTCTCTGGCACTTAATGTGTTAATATGAAAGTATTATACTGTAATAACATGTTATACTACTGTAATAATATATAAGAGATGTGTGCATACTCACATTATCATCACTCTCTGATGTGGAGAGAGAGAGGGGGGGAGGGAGGGAGCAGATAGACACCAGTATCTGTAATTATTTAAATTGCTTCTAATTATTATGACAATCTGTGAGCATTTAGAATACGAGGCTAACTTTAACTATTTTCACTCTTCACAGTAAAAAATAAACGCTTTTTAAATAGCCTACAAACGCTGAAATACCTTGCACAGTTTAACAACCCATTACCTCTATGAGATTAGGGTAAGTCATTTTAGAGAGGGTAAGTCATTTGGTGATGATATTCAAATTGGTAATCAAGACAACATATAAAATGAGCTGTGATTTCACACATTATTTCATTCCTACTTGACCTTTTATACACGTGGGGGAGGCAAAAATAATGAATTAAGCATTTTACAATCAATATTCATTATTTTTCTACAGTAATTGCAAAACAATTTAAATTCATTACAAGCTCCTGAGATTTTTCCCAAAACTCCTCTGGGTCCAGGGTGTCTCTTGGCACGCTCCAACTGGCACCAGTGAACGAGACCCATAACTGTCCTGGTGCTGACTTGTTTTGGCATCCCCCGGGTCGACTAACGATCTGTTTGGCTGGGATAAATTGCTCAAAGTGCTCTCGGCATTCTGAGTCCCGTATCGCAGCCATTTCAGGACATTTTTGTTTTCTTCCCCTCCAATTCCACCCTCATGAATGGCAGTTCATTTAGGAATTGATTTTCTCCTCGGTTCTTTTTTTCCCCACAAACACAAAATGATAGCTGTCAAGCTTGAACATATCCTTCATGGAGAAAATCACTGGAGAGAGACCGTCACTTGTCATCAAGGACAAGGTGATGATGACACAAAGATAGAGATGTGACAAGTTAGATGCCCACTGGAAGAGAGAGGAGGAAAAACAGCTCTAAAATGTGGGCATAGTCATATCAGTATTTTATCTCAATTCCATTGCCATGCTTTATCGTACCTGTCTGCACGAACACCGTGCTGCGATTTCTCAAGGTGCTCCTGTCGCAACACCGCAAGGTGTTTTGATCAGCTCCAGGCAAAAGATCGATTTGATATGGTTTTTAATTCGTTGAACTTTGATTCAACTCATCAGACATAGAGTATATGAGCAACCTCAAACAGATCAACAACAACATTGAGTCACACCAACAACTCCCCTGTGATGTTTCAAATATCCAAGATGTACTCGACTAAACTACATATTTTTTGGCGCAGGTGGAATACTGAAGCAAACCACTCTTCTGAGATTACAGTTTATCTGCACAATCTACTTGGAATGTTCCGTTTTCACTGTTGCCTCTTTTAGCCGTTCGTGCTGCACAAAACAGTGATAAGGACGAGGTTAGGAACATTATAGGGGAAATAAAGGAATTGATTTTGATTTGGCAATGGTTTTGGAAAATGGGTGGAATTTTCTCATAGGCTAACTTAGAAGACATTTGATGGATAGATGGATAGATAGATGGATAGATAGATAGAACAGTGCCCGCTCCCCCCATTCAACGCCCATGGGCGCTTTCCCCCCGCCACACACACTGCACTCCGTCAGGCCCCCCTATAAAGCCCACTCCCCATTCCCAAGTTTAAAGTCGATCCGACAAACGGTTCTTGAGATACGCAAAGGACAGACATAGAGACAGACACTACTGGTTGTGACATCACTGATGATGACATTTTGACATTGTCATTGTCAAGAATAGCTCACACCCTCGTACAGCTAATGGGGACCCTTATCACTAAACAAAGTATACTCTGGGCCCAGAATTCCTAGTGTGACTCCTTCCAAGGGGTCAAGTGGACAACATTGATCTGTGCTAGCGACAAGGCTAGCTGGTAGCGCCAAGTCAGCATCACGATGTTGTAAAGGGTGTAGGTGTCCTGTCTCCGACTCAATATCCATCTCCAGTGACGACAGCCAGGGCCAGGGGGTGGAGAGGAAGGCCTGACGATGTGTTCAGAAGGTCAAGAGACGCCCAAGTTAAAGACCGTTATCAGCGGCCGTGGCCCCGGCTTCTCAACGATTACCTGACAATCAGCGGCTGCTGTACGTTGAATTGTAAACACAGTGGTGGTTGTCCGATGCGTCCATCACCCTACCGACTTCATCTCTTAAGCGCCGACAGCGTCCATTATCCTCTTTCGCTCGACCTCCAACTGGCAGCCACGTTCCCTTTTTCAAATATGCCTTCAATCTTTACCTCATGCACCACTGTGGTGGACCATAATGATAACAGGCTTTTCTTCTCTAAAAATAACATTTTCGAATAAAACTCGACTCCTGCCAGTTCTATGTTAATCCAATGTGTACCTCTCCCTTTCGGTCTTTTTAAGGATCGCGGCATAGCAGGCGCATCACAATGTCTGTCTGACACGAGTCTATTTTTCAAAACTATATGCTTTTTCCATCCATGTTGGTCAAGCATATAATCTAGCACTCTGAATTCAGTCGGGGCTCCAGTGCGTCAGATGACTGACAGCACACTTCCCCCCACTGAAGCTCCCTTCTCTCTCTCTTCATCGTGTCCTGTGCTCTCTCCATCATTTTCTCCCTCTATCAGCCGCCCATCACCCGCCACTCACAAAGCCTTTTAGGCGTTCCGGTGGCATTTACAACAGAGCACTTCATTTTCAAGGTTGTTAGCTTAGCATGCTGTGCTCTTAGTATGTGCTCAGACCAATCCCTTTGCACCCCGCCCCACACACACACACACACACACACACACACACACACATAGTCCGAATTCTCAACTTTCACTGTGATTCACTATGGAATACCGCAGGGATGGCGGTTTTTGTAGGCTTAACCAGAAATCACCGTCACATGTTTGGTTTGTCAGGAGAAAAGTCTATGGGCTTTTAGAATGGGGATTTCACTTCAATGCATCAAATAAGGTCTGTGGTTGACAAAAGTTTATGGGAGCGCGGATTTGGGTTCAGCAGGATAATCTTCACAAACGTGAATCACTTTTATACCTTTTGAAGCATTTTCTAAAAATTTGCGTTTTGTGCAAACATGGAAAGTTCCCGGGCCGGGCAGGAGGCCGCCCAGTCTGTCTGGCTCTTTAAAGCGCTTGGTTGGTTGTGTGCAAACATGGAAAAATGTGATTCAGTAGGTCACGGGTTGGCTTGATTCGAGCCTTAAAACTCGTTATATAAGGAATTATCGAAATGTCTATGGAGAAAGAAATGCGGAACTTACTTCCGGGGCAAATTACGTTACGAAAAGTCACATGCCCGTTAACCCATTGATACCTGATACAGCATTTGCGTGTATATCCCTCATTTGTGTGTGTATCCCTTCAAGACCGCGAACCGCGTCACGCGGTTCGCGGTCTTAAAGGGATACACACACAAATGCTGCATCAGGTATCAATGGGTTAAGCTCTATTGTTGTTGTGTTATTGTTGTCATGTTCATGTTTTTTTTCTAATGCAATAGGACAGGCCAATCAGTAAAGGCCTGGAGCTGCGCCATTTATGAACAGGACACTACATTTGTGAAAACACAACTATAATTCCAAGCTATTATATTTTACACAGCCATGAACTTTTAACATATTTTTGTGCTTGTGAATAATAGACAATTTGACATCGCAAATTCGGAGGCAAAATGATCCTCTGTCTGTTGTTTACTGGAGTTGGCAGTTAATGTTCACTGTCACATGGCAAACTGCTCTAGGGCATTTAGCCTAACAACTCAAAGCTGAAATTCAGTTAATTAATTCATGATGTTCACTTGGAACAACACAACACAAAGCATGTGTGCTCCAGCAGCAATCTCTCCTTAGACTCCTGAAAAGCTTTCATGCTCTTGTAGGACAGGATCTGTCCACATTACCATTATATTGAATCTGGATAAGATCAATGAGGTTGTGATGTGATAGACCTACTAATTACAGCCTATGTTTAACTGAAGTCCCGCCCCCAAGCATGAATATTTATGAGAACACCAGTCAAATAAGGAAATTCATTATATAGTACAGTACTATCATAGACGCGTGATTTCTATTCGCACATAGGATAAGCAATAACCACGCCCTGTGGCGCCGGCCACATTGGCCAGGAGCAACACTGGAGGGCACGCAGCCCAGCGATTTCATGAACCAACTGAATAGCTCTTGAGAACGGACAGCGATTTCGAGAGCGGACATTGAGAGCGGACATTGAAATGAATTATGGTCACCTACCTTCCTTAGCATAGTAATAATAATAATAAGCATAATAATTGTAATCTACACAATGTACACAATCTACAAAAACATGCAATAATATAAACGGTGTTGTGTTCACGTTCATAGCTCATATAATATAATGTATCATATCGTTAATTTCAAGCTCAATATAATGTTTGCACATTATAGCACTGAAAATGTAACAAGCAATAGTTTTTTATACATCTTTATTTTAAAAGATGAAAAACCCCAGGTGCTTTAGTCCCAAGCTTCAATGCTCCTGGCCAATCCCGGCGCCACAGGGCGTGGTTATTGCTTATCCTATGTGCGAATAGAAATCACGCATCATAGACCTTGCAGCCCTCACTTGAGTAGGCCTACCCAGAAAGTGTCTCTCTCAAGCCAGACGTACATTTATTTTATTATTTAGTATACTACTGTCATTTTAAGCACATTTCGGCATGAGATTTCTGAAAGGCATGTTTAGGGGGACTAAACGTATTGTAAAGCTGAAGCTTTCTGTACCAAGTGGTGAACACATAAAGGCTTTAGCCCGGTAAACCAGCCGGTCACGTGAAACTCACATTTCATTTCGTTCTTCGTTTCCGTCTGTGGCGTAGACTTGCCAACGCGCGATGCGGAGACATAAGCCTATTATTTTACCATTCGAGCCTTGCTCGAATTGACAGTTTACTGATCCCTGAAATCGATGTGATTTTAATACACGTTTGATTTGGCTGTTTGTATTGAGGCATTGTTGGATATAGATATAATTCTTTGATAGTGCTTTTCCGGACTGGATTATGTATTTGGTTGTTTTTTAAATAAGTAACTGGAGATTGTTGTTTTTCTTCCTAAATGGATATATGATGGCGTTTACAGAACTAAGCAGAACTAATTCAACGTCTAAAAGATCAACCTTCAGCAGACATGTGAACACTATAAAAACTGATGGATTTAGAAGTCATCTAAAAAACGTAGCAATATACTGCGCAGTAAGTGCTTTTAGGTAATCCACCGACTAGACTTAGAGAATTGATTTGAAGCGAGGATTCATTGTTTCTGTCGAAGCAATGTCCTCCGGGGTCTTGAAAATGATTTTGCTGAGGTCACTGGCTAGCAGGTATTTGTGCTGAGAGAGAGAGTAGAGAAAGGCACAGAGAGAGAGAGAGAGAGAGAGAGAGAGGGAGAGAGAGAGAGAGAGTAGAGAAAGGCACAGAGAGAGAGAGAGAGAGGGAGAGAGAGAGAGAGAGAGAGAGAGAGTAGAGAAAGGCACAGAGAGAGAGAGAGAGAGAGAGAGAGATACGTGTTGAGGACAGTAAATCTAATCTTTGACATTAATTCCCTATTTGTCAGGCCACTGAAGAGGAGACAGACTTCCCTCCTTCTGTTGCCTCTTCCACAGATGGGACGATAGCCAGAAATCACCGGAGACCACACTTCTCTGTCCTCCAAACCTCCTCCTCTCTCTCTCTCTCTCCCTCCTCCCCCTCTCCTCCCCCTCCATTTTCTTTTTGCTTCCCTCGCTCATCCCTTCATCCGCCCCACGCCCCCTCCACCCCTCAGCCATAGTAAGTTAGCCGGCTTCGTGCTCCGTGCCCACCTCTCTGTGGGTATGTCCATTAAAGGAGGGACCATTAGCGCCGCGCTTCATTTAATACAGCCCGGCCTCTAAATCAGCTGTCAGACACCTCCAGCCGTTTATACAGAGTCACAGTGTTCCAGCCATTAGACAGACGCACAGCCTGCACTGCTGTTCGCTTCAGATGCTGTTCCATCCCCCTTCGCCTTCTTTCCTCTATGTCTCTCTCTCTCTCTCCCTCTCTCTCTCTCTCTCTCTCTCTCTCTCTCTCTCTCTCTTTCTCTCTCTCTCTCGCTCCCTTCCCTCCTCATTTAGAGCAGTTGTTCTCAAACTTTTTGGCTTCTTCTTCACTACCCCCTTTCCCTGATTTCTGATTCAAAGTATAGGCCTACTCCCTTTACCCCGACTACAACATTTTGCTTGGAAAACGGCGAAAGAAAACTATAGCATTATGATGCAATGAATGAATTATAATCCAGCACCGCTGCTGGCTGTTTGGGTGCCCTACTTCACAAATGCCATCTAACGAAGAAATATATTTTCATTATCAAGGTTACAAATAAGACAACCAGAGCTATACGATGACAGTATATACCACTAGAACTACTCTAGAACAGTAAAACGAAATCAGTGGAAGCCTGATGACTTCTGCTTTCCATTAACGGTAAACATATTTACTGACATTTAATTAACATTCAACATATTTGCAACCCTGTTGATTGGATAATTGATTTCTAGCTGTTATTATGTAACATTCTTTGCTGTATTTACCTAAATCAATGAAGGGCTTGGTACCAGCTCATTTTATGGAACTTATATTTAACTCAAATCAAGATCTACAGATAAGGCTTTTTTACTAATCCACATTCTAAGATCAACGACAAGATTTACAAGAGGCATTTACGCATTTGCAATCAGGATCCCTAAACTGGAACTGGAACAATCTGCCCGAGGAAATATATTTAACATTATTAATTTTTTTTAACACAACAGAATAAAAGAATTCCCACACTTAACTGATTAACTTTGTTTCACACAATCCTGCATATCCTTTGTTGTCCGCTATTGTTTGCCTGAACAAGCTATGGATGTCAATTGAGTCATCAACAGAAGAATTTCCCTTATTTGTTTTTGTTTTTGTCATCATCATCATCATCATCATCATCATCATCATCATCATCATCCTCCTCCTCCTCCTCCTCCTCCTCCTCCTCCTCCTCCTCCTCCTCCTCAATGTGGTGGTGGTGGTGGTGGTGTTGTTGTTGTTGTTGTTTCAGGGTACTGGCTGAACAACCTTCAGGACCAGGGACAGCGGCCGTCTGGCTAAAGAGCACCACACAAACACGGAGCACGTGCAGTCCAGGCGGGTCCACCCAATCCCCCGCACCTGATCCCAGCTCAGCCCCAGAGGCGTATACGTGTCACAGCTGCAACCGCTCAGCGCGTCGTCACGGCGACGTCAACAGGACCGGGGAAGCTCAAACTGCAGCGCAAGTATTTGTTGTGGCGGTTATGTGCTGTTTACTGTCGTTTGTGTTGTGCAGGGTTCAACAGAGGCACCGCGAGGAGGCTGAGGGCTGAGCCGTGACCATCAATCCCACTCTAGCTATTCCCCAGGGCACAACGCTGCCATAGGAACCACCCCAGCTCGTCTCCCCAGGACACAGCGCTGCCATAGGAACCACCCCAGCTCGTCTCCCCAGGGCACAGCGCTGCCATAGGAACCACCCCACCAGCTCGTCTCCCCAGGGCACAGTGCTGCCATAGGAACCACCCCAGCTCGTCTCCCCAGGGCACAGCGCTGCCATAGGAACCACCCCAGCTCGTCTCCCCAGGGCACAGCACTGCCATAGGAACCACCCCAGCTCGTCTCCCCAGGACACAGCGCTGCCATAGGAACCACCCCCAGCTTGTCTCCCCAGGGCACAGCGCTGCCATAGGAACCACCCCCAGCTCGTCTCCCCAGGGCACAGCACTGCCATAGGAACCACCCCAGCTCGTCTCCCCAGGGCACAGCGCTGCCATAGGAACCACCCCAGCTCGTCTCCCCAGTACACAGCGCTGCCATAGGAACCACCCCAGCTCGTCTCCCCAGGACACAGCGCTGCCATAGGAACCACCCCAGCTCGTCTCCCTTGGGCACAGCGCTGCCATAGGAACCACCCCAGCTCGTCTCCCCAGGGCACAGCGCTGCCATAGGAACCACCCCCAGCTTGTCTCCCCAGGGCACAGCACTGCCATAGGAACCACCCCAGCTCATCTCCCCAGGGCACAGCGCTGCCATAGGAACCACCCCAGCTCGTCTCCCCAGGGCACAGCACTGCCATAGGAACCACCCCAGCTCGTCTCCCCAGGGCACAACGCTGCCATAGGAACCACCCCACCAGCTCGTCTCCCCAGGGCACAGTGCTGCCATAGGAACCACCCCAGCTCGTCTCCCCAGGGCACAGCGCTGCCATAGGAACCACCCCAGCTCGTCTCCCCAGGGCACAGCACTGCCATAGGAACCACCCCAGCTCGTCTCCCCAGGACACAGCGCTGCCATAGGAACCACCCCCAGCTTGTCTCCCCAGGGCACAGCGCTGCCATAGGAACCACCCCCAGCTCGTCTCCCCAGGGCACAGCACTGCCATAGGAACCACCCCAGCTCGTCTCCCCAGGGCACAGCGCTGCCATAGGAACCACCCCCAGCTTGTCTCCCCAGGGCACAGCACTGCCATAGGAACCACCCCAGCTCGTCTCCCCAGGGCGCAGCGCTGCCATAGGAACCACCCCAGCTTGTCTCCCCAGGGCACAGCGCTGCCATAGGAACCACCCCCAGCTCATCTCCCCAGGGCACAGCGCTGCCATAGGAACCACCCCAGCTCGTCTCCCCAGGGCACAGCGCTGCCATAGGAACCACCCCAGCTCGTCTCCCCAGGGCACAACGCTGCCATAGGAACCACCCCAGCTCGTCTCCCCAGGGCACAGCGCTGCCATAGGAACCACCCCAGCTCGTCTCCCCAGGGCACAGCGCTGCCATAGGAACCACCCCACCAGCTCGTCTCCCCAGGGCACAGCGCTGCCATAGGAACCACCCCAGCTCGTCTCCCCAGGGCACAGCGCTGAACCACCCTATGAAGAAGCTAGCACAGTGCTATAGGCCTATATCAGTTCATGCAGAAGCTAGCACAGTGCTATAGGCCTATAACATGTGTATCTGTTGTGGTTGTATGCTCCCAATCTAAGGCTATGCAGTTTGATCTATACTGTACGTGAACATGTTGATGCTATACTTGAAAAGAACTATAATATACGATAAGAAAGCAATATGTTTTAGTCAGAGAGAGAGAGAGAGAGAGAGAGAGAGAGAGAGACTGTGTGGGGGAAGAAACTACCACATTCTATTTTCAGATGACGAAACATAATGATCGGTAGATGGTTGTCATGGTTGCTCTTCAGTATGCGAGTCTGCTAGAGAGCAGAACTGTCAATTTGTCATCGAACTGAGTCATTTGACCTCATGTCAAACATCTTAATGAGACATGAGCAGGTGAGTGGGCTAAATGACAGTTGCACTCTCCATCCCTTGATAAGCCTTTATTACAAATGACTACCTGACTATCTGATGACACGCCAAGGAGGAGAAGAATAAAGAACAAACACAGTGAAAGAATTGGGGAGGAGGTCAGAGCAAATGAAAAATGCACAGTCTACATGTGGGTGTGTGCGCGTGCATGTGTGCGTGTGTGTGCATGTGTGTGTGCGTGTGTGTGCGTGTGTGTGTGTGTGTATGTGTGCGTGTGTGTGTGCGTTTATGTGCGTGTGTGTGTGTGTGTGTGTGTGTATGTGTGCGTGTGTGTGTGTGCGTTTATGTGCGTGTGTGTGTGTGTGTGACATTCAAGGTGGCAATTTTCCTGTCAGCAGCCGGCACAGTGATTTGATTTCTTGGTAACAATAAGGGATTCATGTATACAGATTGAGTCAGTGTTCTTCAGCCGCTGAAGGTTACTGCTGGACTGTTTGGACAGATTTACTGAGAGAGAGAGAGAGAGAGGGGGGGGGTCGGGAGAAAGAGTGAGAGAGAAATGTGAGTGAGTGTGAGACAGACAGAGAGAGAGAGAGAGAAGGGGGGGGGGGGTCGGGAGAAAGAGTGAGAGAGAAATGTGAGTGAGTGTGAGAGAGTGAGAGACAGACAGAGCGAGAGAGAGGGGGGGGAGCATCGGGAGAAAGAGTGAGAGAGAAACATGAGTGAGTGTGAGAGAGTGAGAGACAGGAGAGAGAGGGGGGGAGCATCGGGAGAAAGAGTGAGAGAGAAACATGAGTCAGTGTGAGAGAGAGAGAGAGAGAGAGAGAGAAATGTGAGTGAGTGTGAGAGAGAGAGACATGGGACTCAGCCTCTCTTCATTATAATTTCACTCAGTGGCGATGCGTCTCTCCACGCAGACAGGTTGGTGTGACCGTGTGAGCCACACAGAGAGGGAGGCAGGGAGGCAGACGGGGACAGAGACGTGCAGCAGACGCTGGGTTGTCACGGCGACGGAGGAGAGTTCTGACTTCACAGGTTCTGTGAAGAGCATGCCAAGACACATGTCCCGGCAGTGCGTCCTGTTCATTACCCAAGTCACGAGACCCGCTGTACGAAGCAGAGGGACGCTCGCTAGCCCTCTCTCTGTCCAGAGAGGGCTATATACCAAAAACGAACAATTATGGTTGAAATCAAAATCATGATCATCGCAAGGATTTTTCTTGATATCAATATTCATCACGATATGCTTCATGTATGCAAAATCATGTTCAATAATCAAATGAATGTGCAGCTCATTGAACGGAACGGTAATGATGTACCTTACATTTTCAAATAATATTCCTCCCATAGCTCATTTTATCAGTTTGAAGTCAAATCAAGTCATCATCAATTTAGCCAGCAGAAATGTGTCACAGTATTAAAATGTATTAATATCCTCACGACATGATCCCACTGAAAGACAATCAAGGATAAGAGTGAATTATGGTCCACTCCAGCCCTAAAATCAAGTCTTAGTCCAACACGCTACTGACCAACAGATTAGCAGGCATTTCAATCACAGAGCAGACATACACACAGACCTGGTCAGCAGCCCTCTGCTCTCTACATCAAACTTCCCTCATTGCCTCCGGCTTATAGCTTTATGACTTTTTAAACGTTTTCTGAAAATCGCGTTTTACGCTCCAAAGGTCATAAACGTGCTCCACATTTGTGAAGATTATCCTGCTGAACACACATTTCCACGTCCACAAACTCCATTTCATGCATTTAACCCAAATCCCCATTCTGAAACCCCATAGCCTGTTCCCCTTACGAACCAGCATGGCGGCGATTTGCTACTTCCTGCGGTCCTGCTGTATTAGCCAATCAGAACCAGGCTTTAGCACGTCCAGTGTGATTCATGTCTGCTCAAAGTAGCACCTGCAAAGAATGAGAAATGACTATTCAATTATTGTATGTTATAGAAGTTTGAAAAGGTTTCCCTGTCTCCTCCTCTTCTGGTCGGCCTACAGGTCTTTTCCTGTTCCCCTTTCACTGACTGCATAGGTCACGTGCATTATACATTTTTATATCAATGCTCTCCATTGTTAGTACCTAAAATAAAAAGTCTGTCTAGCACCTGAGCGGTATATAGCTTATTCCTTTGTGTTCAGTTGAGGCTGGGGATAACTGGGTTGCCATAGAGACACTGGGATGCACCCCTGGGTTGTTCTTCAAGCGACTCCTTTACCATCTATATATACCTGCTTCTGCAACTTGCTTGTCAATTGAAAACCGATTTGAACATGCAGGTGCTATGCCACGGTTGTCGATCACATTTAGAAGCTCTAATTGTTGTTGTTTGTGTTGTCGGTGTAGTAGTAATTGGGGTATTTGGCAACCATTAGGGTGGGCTAGCAGGTCAATCGTATGCTACATGGAAGTGGCACACATCATCTGAAAGCTGGGAACCTGAATATTAATTTGAGGTGCAGCTCAGCACTGTTACGTTTTTCTACTCATAGTTTTATTTTTCTATAGTGTAGTTTTTATAGTCATGTAATAAACATTGTGTTTTGGTTTTTCCCTCGCCAGAATTTTGCCTAAATTTGAGGCGTTATTTAGCCCGACAAGCTAGCATGATGACGTGCCAATGGATGCCTTGGTCTTCTAGTTTCATATGATACCAGGACCTTGACTCTAGCTGAGCCCGCCACAGCTTCTGAAAGACACGAATGTGGGCCGTATAAAGCTTAATTTATACTTATTAGAAAGTGTCGCTCAGCACATGGTCGCAGACGAAAAATAAAGTGTCGCTCATGTTGCTGCATTTATGCTTCTCTCCGCGGCGCAACGGTCACGTGATGCTAGAGACAGAGGGAGGCAGAGAACTAGTGCAGACAGGCAAGAGAGGGAATGCTGTCAGTGAATAGGCAAGATGTAACTGCAGCCGCATATAACGACACACAACCACACAATCACCTCCTCTCTCTCTGGGAAGTTGGTCACGGTGTTCTTTGTGATTTTCACGAAGTCATACATCAAGGACATGCTGATAAAAATACCGGGAGGCGGGGACACGCTCATTAATTTCATTTCAGTGAAAACTAAAACAAGGAAGTCGCGCGTGCCCGTCTATAGCCAATCAGACTTGCGCGACATTATGTGACGTAGTCAGCGACACTAGACATTTCACCAGGTAGCAGACGCTGCTCGCAGACACTTGAAAGTGTCGACTCAAGTCCTCATTTCTGTCGGCGACCGTTTCAAAAGTGTCGGCAGACGAAGCATAAATTGGGCTTAAGAGGTTTTAATTAAAGTCTCCTGATTGGATGGGCCTAGGCAATAATTGAGTGGGCCTAGGTCCAGCCAGGCCCACCAATAGCTACACCCCATCCTCCCTATACAATTTGTCAATATACTTGGGACTAAATTTCCATAGGCCTATGAAAATCTCCCAAAATTCCACTCTTTTCTTTAGACACTATGAGTGTGGCCTACAATATGAATACCCAAAGAAAAGACTGAAATAACTCCCGACATTGAGCACACGCACACACGCGCGCACACACACACACGCGCACACACACACACACACACGTGCACACGCACACACACACACCGGAAGTCTATTGAGCTATGAAAGGTTGATTAATCCCACATAGTCACATTAGGTCACCAGTCTCAGGCAACAGAGGGTTATGGAGAGGACAGGAGCCACTCCGAGTACTTCCTGTTTGTTAGAACTCGTTACGATGAGAATTAGCAGACATCATTAAAAGTTGACTAATTAGCCTTCAGAGTGAGCAACAAGACAGAGATGCTGTAAGCTACAAGGGAAGGAAAACGAGAAGATGTGTGTGTGTGTGTGTGTGTGTGTGTGTGTGTGTGTGTGTGTGTGTGTGTGTGTGTGTGTAGGTGTGTGTGTGTGTGGGGGGGGTCTGAGTGTGTCTTGAGTGTTGCAAGCAGTCCATATATGGAGTGCCACAGGGTTGGAGGAATAAGAGGTGTGTCTGAAATGTGTGTCTCTCACTATTAATTAACAAAAGACAAATTGCTGCCCTACTCATTCATACAAGTTGATTCCCACACTCCAGAAAACACACACACACACACACACACACACACACACACACACACACACACACACACACACACACACACACAGACAGACACACGCACGGATACATGCTCACACAGAGAAGACAGACAGAGACATTGAGAGATTTCCATGCCTTTGATGTTCACTGGATAGCCGTTCTCCTCCCCTGGCTGTCAGCACTCCTACCTATCCCTTTGCTTGTGTTTGAAGTTGAAACGGTCACGGGGGAGGAGGCGTTCTCCTCTCTTCCTCGTACGCCTTCAGCAGTGTCTGCTCTTTATCGGCGAGACGCCGGGTCGTCACGGCGACACGTTCAAGAGGGTTCTTCTGACCTCATGTTTTGAAGAGCATGCCAAGACAGCTGTTCCAGCGACGTCACGCGCATGACTCACACCATGAGAGCAAGTCACCCGCTTTACAAAGCAGAAGAATGCTTAGTAGGGATCATCCAGCTTATACATCACCTGAGCTGTTCCTGTATCTTCTAGGGATGGGCAATGATTTTTGAATTTTCAAAGTCATTTTATTAAAAAATAATACGTTTTGAACATGTTTAGATAATGATGTGGCACATGGGATGAGCAAAGTGCATCCAGACAAATATTATTAACAGCTTGTTTAAAGAGAGGGAACAGATCGGATCGGTATCGGCAGATGCTAGCGGTTGTGGTATCGGACATGAAAAAGTGGTATCGAGCCATCCCTACGAACCAGTACTGGGTACAAGCCCTTTGCCTACAAAACCTCAAGGTATGAATCCATTAGTGCTGGAAGCATTTCACAGAGATCTTAGTCAATGCTGACTTGGTTTTTCATGCAGATTCATCAGTGACACATACATGCTGGGAACATCCCATTCCACCGCACCTCACAGATAGTCTTTGGGTTGAGACCAGGGATCTGTGCAGGTCACTGGTGTAAAGTAAAGTCACTGTCACGTTTGTGTGTCACCGTCCTGAGATGATGCATACATCATGCACATTATCCTGCTGGACATGAAGAGATGCAACAATCCACAACACACACACACACACACACACACTGTACACACACTGTACACACACACACACACACGTTCAGAGATGTCCATGCCTTTGAAGTGAGCTGGATAGCCACTCTTCCTCTGGCTGTCAACACTCCACGCTCACCAAACCATTTGAAGTTGAAACAGTCATTTGGGATGCATTCTTCTTTGTCTCATATAAGCGCCTTCAACAGCCTGGGCGATCCTACCGGGACGCATTACTGTACCAACACTGTAAAACACTGCTTTACATCATCCTGTATTCATAGCTTTCAAGGGGCGTTACGTGCTGCCGGGAACGCCCACCTGACGGTCAAAAAAAAAACTTGTTAATTCCGCTGCTCGCCGAGTCGACTAGTTTCTCACGCTGTGTTTGTTCAGCCAAAATGCCGGATACCTGTTGTGCTATCGGTTGCACTAACTGACGAGGAGACACGCCTGGCTTGTGCTTTTACAGAATCCCGTCGGAGAAAGAAAACTCAGACAGGAGGAGGTTGTGGATTTGTGCGATTAGACGTGGTTCAGTCGATGGGGAGGGCAAATGGCTTTTTTTCTACCATCAAAGTACACACGTTTTTGCGGCCAACATTTCATCAAAGGTAAGCTCAAGTAACGTTAACGGGGTATTTTAATCATTATTGTAACGTTACTTGAGCTTACCTTTGATGAAATGTTGGCCGCAAAGACGTGTGTACAAACGGCTGAACAAACACCGCGTGAGAAACTAGTCGACTCGGCGGGCAGCGAAATGAACAAGTTTTTTTTTTGACCGTCAGGTGGGCGTTCCCGGCAGCACGTAACGCCCCTTGAAAGCTATGATTAGGACTTTGCAACTGTAAATCTCTTGACAACTCTGTGCGCATGCATGTGTGTGTGTTTCAGTGCAGCAGTATCTACTGCAGCAACCACCAGGAAGGCCTGTTAGAGGATGTCATTAACTGGCTCCCTGCGTTCATCAAGATCATTAGATCGCCTCGAAGCTTGGGGGGGAAGGGTGTGTTGCAGGTGTGCGTGTGCATGTGCATGTATGTAGCTCTCTACTCCCTGTGTGTGTGTGTGTGTGTGTGTGTGTGTGTGTGTGTGTGTGTGTGTGTGTGTGTGTGTGTGTGTGTGTTAGCTGATTCATTATGTAGGAGGATGAGATAAGTTCATGCAGAAACAGGTGAGCAAAATGGACTTTCTCTCTCTGGACACATGGCTTCCTTTCCCTGGATTTCAACAACAGCTAAGAATACTGCACCCAGATAAAATACACACACACACACACACACACACACACACAGAGACACAGACACACACACACACACACACACACACACTGTGCAGTGTGTAAGCCTGTAGGTGAGCCAGAAAGGGAGGTTCAAGCCTTCCCTTATGGCCCATTTCCACCGTCTAATATACAAAGTTCTACATGGACTGGCGCCGCCTCCTCTTGCTGACTTTATCAAATATCGTGTGACCGCCAACTCGACCCGTGTCACCCGGGCCATTACGAACAAGGTCTGTGAGGTCCCCTTTAGAAAAACTTCCTTTAGTCAGAAGACTCTATCCTTCATGGGAAGCACTCTCTGGAATAATCTACCTCCCTCGATTAGAGAATGCCCGAGTCTCGCCACCTTCAAAGGCCAGTTGAAAATATGGCTCAGATCAAACCAACAATGTGATCACAATTAACATACTTAACAGATCATTTGCCATGTTTTGCAGCATGCTCTGTGTGTTTTATTTATTTTATTTATTTTAGGTTTCACTAACCTTTTATACTATTAATTTTTTTTGGTACTATTAATTGTGTGTTTTAATCATTTTTGGTTTTACTAACTTTCTGTACTTTTAATCTTTGTTGTATTATTAATTTTTCTTTCGCTTTCATGATTACATCAACCTGCCATGGGACTACAGGTGGAAACTAGCCCTTGGGCTACAACCTGGCATATTTACTGTACGGCTGTACTGTTCATTAATGTGTAAAGTCCCATTCTTTAAATAAATGAATCTGAATCTGAAACCGCTGGTATCAACGCGGCCCCGCCCAGCTCATCTCGCTTTTTTGTCTCATTCCACCGATCAAAAACGGGGACAGTCCGGGTTGAGTTGGGGTTGAGTCGTGCTACTTTTCGTACCTGCCTCGTCGGGGTTCTATTCTGTGGACCCGGTACCATACGGTGACGTGAAAACATTGTAGACGACTGATTGGTCAGGCAGAATCGTGTTTACTCTGTCTATCCTACTGACTGTCAATGCAATGCTGCATACCAGTTTAGTGGGGCTTACCTTCTCTTCTGTTATGCTTTTCCATCAGTCTTTTGTGTTGCTGCCTTCGCCTCTGGTGAAATAAAATCGTGGCGGTGGTTTCAATTGTCCAAAAGTCCGCTGCTCAGGAAGCGCTTGTAGTTGAGCGCTGCGTCGGCTCCGCTAGGCCGCAGGCGGGGCTCTGGTGAAGCCGCGGTCTTGCCTGGTGAGAGGCCGCCGGGGTAGATGCTTCACTCTAGCGCAACCCCCGTCCCTCGCGCCCGTCCCTCGCGCAGCGCATGTGAGTTTTGACTAACAACAAAGTGATATCCATTCTCCTGGCCGATTGTCACATTTGCCCATGTACACTGTAGGTCATTTAGAGGCACCAGTATTTCATAAACAGTTTAAAAGTTCTGTGTATGGATTTAATTGTAACGTTATATGTTATAGCCTACTTCGGAATATGGGCGGAGGGCAGATATGCGGTCGCTATGACGACCAGGTGTGGGCGGGGGCAGATGACCAGCGGTGGAAGCAAAACGTCCATCGGGTTGAAACAAGTAGAGCCGAGTGCTGACGGGCTGTGCAGGGCTGTAAAATGTGGTGGAAATGAGCCATTAGTGACAGAGGCTGTGGATGTCAGTCCAGTCGAGTGGAAGACTCATCCTCAGACCACTCATGCTGATTGGACTAATGAGCCTTTAGGCGGGACATCTGCTCATTAGTCCAATCAGAGTCCAATACAAGGCGGGCGCATCTGCTTTTTTTATTATTATTTATTTATTTTTAAAATGGAAATGTAACAGGAACACGTTTAAATGTTTAAAGGTGAAACAGACAGATTTCCCCCTCTTTCAAAAAGTCCTTTGGAGTCCATCACAGCCACCAGAAACGCAAATAAATGATGAGAGTGATGAGTAAAAGCGCCCCGGCCACCTTGGCGTAGGCAGAGCAGGTGCTGAGGCGTTTGGCTTGGCTGCGGTACTTCTTCGACAGGCTGGACAGATTGCTGGCCTTTGTGTCTAGAGCAGAAAGAGCTTCACCACGTTGCAGAACCTCCTCGATGTTGGCCACCATAATCCTCTGCACATCATGCAGCTCTGTGCTAATGCTGCCCAGGTTCATCCTGGCCCTGTGGTGAATGTAGGTCTTCTTTGTCTTCTGGATGTACGTGTCGAACTCTATGAAAGAGTAGGGCCTGGATACTGTGGGCACCCTCTTCCCGTACTGCTCGTAGAACTCGTTTTGGATGTCCTCGAGGTAGGCAAACGCCACCTTCTTGGGAAAAGCCGCCTCGCACAGGGCCAGGTAGCACACGCCGTGCTGTATGAGAAGGTGAAAGGCCATGTCCCCGGCCTCCAGGGTGCAGCGGGGAGGACTGTGGGCGTTCAGCTTACGGAACAGCTGCTTGGCTTTACTCTGGTAGTGCTGGAAGTCTCTGTCTGACTGTTCGTCCTCCTGCATCGACGCAGCGAGCAGCAGCCCGTCCGCCGCACGAGCGATCATTGTAAACTGTATAACCATGTTGGCGGTGAACAATATCAGCTGTGTCCACAGTCCGTTCTGGCTCAAAAAGGCTGCCCCTTTTATAGTAAAGTATAAGATTGTAATAGCTTGAGTGACATCACTGGTGAATCACTCAAGATGACATCACTGATGATGTCACTCACTAATCATCATCATCATCATCATCAGTATATAAATGGGGAGCTGGGGCTCTGTCTGTTTGTTTCTCTGTCCCTGTCCCACAGTGGTGTCATAAATGACATCAGTGAATTACTCATACACCACAAGGCTATTATAGGTTCAGTGATGATGTCTCCGATGGCATCGTCAGTGACTGATGTCATCAGTGATGTCATACATAGGCATTGTGACATCATCAGTGATCTCATAAATTACATCATCAGTGAGGTCATAAATTCACTCACTATATAAGCGAGTGACACTGAAGCATGAGAAAAAGGGCTATGACTACTGAAGCTACATCATCATGAGGCACAACATAGCAGGCGAGCTGCAAATGCGAGCTGCATGACGAGCCCGCGCAGCATGGCTGGGCAGAGCAGCTCCATAAGTCACCACCTGTCAATCAAACAGTGGGGGCGGAGCTTGGACAATTGCAGAAAATGCAGGGGAAATGCTGACACTTCCTGTCTCTTTCAAATGCCTGTGCAGTTTCAGATCGATCGGCCGACCCGTCACGGAGAGAAATGGATTCAGACGGACGTTTCCTTCATTAAGATGTTCACAGGCCTCGCACCATTCACCATGGCTGCGTCGAATATAAGTTGGAACTGACTTTAGTTAGTTACTGCTGGTCTGTCTTTCAATGACAGGCCCAGAGTGTGTGATTTGTTAGATGTGGAAAAACACTGTTCATTATGAATGGAAGTTATTTTCGAGTGTAACTTTGCATAAAACCATGGCAGTGTATTCACTGCCTCGGGCCTCTGACAGTGTGAGCTGTCAGTGTGGAGAGTGTGTGGGAGAGAGGGGTGAGAAGAGACGAGGGAGAAGGAGATCTGCGCCTCTCGTCTGAGTGTGGATGTGCCACTGGCTGTGCTCTTTCCATTGCATATGGCCATGATCAGGTTAACCAATCATGGACTAGCAAACAGTATTCAAATACATCAGTCACATCTATCACTATAGAGCAGTAGATTATATCATTAGTGAATGATGATTTTACAGAATGTGATTGTAAATACTTCCAACCAATTGGAATTCCTGGCATTTAAAATAATGAAATCTCTCTGTACACTAAGCCAGTCGGACAAAACTTGAGATCTTATAAACAGAAGTCATAGGCTACTACGCCCCAGCTGTAACCAGCTGACAGCCGCCGATTGGATCATCGTTTAACCAATTCACCAATCACAGCCATTCTCACAACAAGGCGGTCCGGTCCGGTTAAATACGGTCTCCTCTCTCACTCTGATGTGTGCTTCACCTATGCTGATGCTCCACACTGCGGCTGCTGGCAACGCTTTGCCTCCACCACCCCAGCCTCCACCTTTCTATATTTCTCCCTCATATGATTGTTCAATGTGTTATTATTACTACTGTAATGTGCTACTGTTGTGTCAGCTAGAATTAGCTAGACACATTTTTTTCTGTGAAGCCCTCTGAGACATGCTTGTGAATTAGGGCTGAAACTTGACTTGACTTGACTTTCTAGCTCAGAGTCTGCATAGCTCAAAGGCTAATCATGTATTCTAGCTCAGAGTCTGCATGGCTCAAAAAAGTGAACATGTACTCCATGTCTTGCTTAGGCTCCCTCTCTTACTCACTATGGCTTTAAATTAATCTGGAATCTTGTATCTCCATGGGGGGATTTGTGCGGCCCTCCCTGCTCGGCGTAGCTTGATGCTGCTGGGCCGCTTCAGGGACGAGCATCTTCTGTAAAGAGAGGAGCCTTCAACGCCAAACATAACTGTATTTCCATTTATGCAATAAATGGTTAAATCGATGAGGAGAGTGTTCTTGAATGAACTCGGTCAAATACAACATAAACAGTGACATTTCTCAGATGAATTTTGATCTACATCATTCAACCTTAACCTAAAACTATCTATCTTATATATATAAAATTGAGTATGTGGGCTCTGTTTCAAGTCCGTGCGTGCATGCGCAGTGTGTTTTGTGTTGTGTGTGTGTGTATGCACACACACACACATGTGAAATGTGTTTGTGCATGCGTGAGGTCCCCCTGTTTGCATGTAATTCTGGAGATATTTTTAACACCTCCTCTCTGCATGCTAGACGGGTCAGAGTCAGCGCTATGTAAGGAGGCGTATAAATATGAACATGTGGGGAGGGAGGGAGAGCTGAGCAGGCTGCCTGCCACTGACGTCCTCTTATCTGCTCGGTGCAGGGTCTGCTCCGAGCCCTCCCGACTGTGCTAACGCTAATGCCAGTGAGCCTG
Organism: Poromitra crassiceps; assembly: GCF_964638095.1. Taxonomy (NCBI): domain Eukaryota; kingdom Metazoa; phylum Chordata; class Actinopteri; order Beryciformes; family Melamphaidae; genus Poromitra; species Poromitra crassiceps. The sequence goes on from NC_139647.1 coordinate 18,095,113, forward strand.
GTGGGATGGGGCGCTGGTGCAGGGGGCCATCCTTAATGTATATTATTAGCGCCTGTGTGTGTTCGGGGGGATGAGGACTCAACACAGACTTAATTGATGATACGGGGGTTCAGCGGGGGCTTTGCATGAGCTACTGAGCTATTTGTAAATGATCCACCATGGATGCACGCAGACACACAAGAAGCACGTGTGCGTGTGTGCACAGACACACACGCACGCACGCACGCACACACACACACACACACACACACACACACACACACACACACACACACACACACACACACACATGCACACACACACACACACACACACACACACACACACACAATATTGCACAGTAGGACACAGCAACAGTTGCTATAACAGCCTTCCCATCTCTCTCTCTCTCTATCTCATTATGCGCTCACCCTCTCACACTCACTCCTTTCTTTCTTTCTCTCACTCCCTCTCATTCTGTGGAGAGAATTTAGAAGTTGTTGTAATTCCTCCCTCAAGACTTAGGGGGGCGCTATCTGCACTAAGCTGCTCTCCTATCTTAGGACTTCATGTGAAGGAGGGCTATAAAAGGATGTTAGTGGGGGAGTTCCGGGTCAGTCCCCTATTAAGCCAGGAGAGGAGAGGGGGTTGAACCAGAGCTCTGTTGACTTTGCTTTTTGTAATAAATCATTTTAATATTTTTTTTAACTTCTAGTTTATTGGTTTTTATTATGTTAGAATAGTCATTTTACCACAATTCTCACTGTCTCTCTCTCTCTCTCTCCCCCTCTTTGCATTGGGCTGAATTGTGTCAGTATGTCTCTAGGCCAATGGTCCTTGTGCCAGACTCGCTTGTGTCTAATGTGTCACTAGATCACCCGTGATCTTGACGCACCTCGCTCTCCTCCAACCATGTCATGACCCGTCAGTCCCAGCTGGACCATGTTCTGTGCCATCCGTCCATGTCGTTACATCCTGTTCAGGCTCACTCGTAGTCGGATCTAATCCTGTGTTGGACGCGGTCAGAGTGGCATGCAGGGGGGAAGGGGGGGACATAGGATCTGGCAGGCTCACGTATGTCCACACGGACATGTGGGGAGGCAGATAAAGCTTCCAAAAGATTCCAAAATTCCCACTGATAAAACCCGCAATCAGTGATTCACACGCTGTTTTCCCAATCGGGACGGCCAATCAGGATGCACTCCTGCAGCAACGTGCTACGGGAGGGCATGGCATACAGACAGCTTTGTGTCACGTACTGTAAGCGTGCCATGCTCACTAGCTTGTGCGACTGTTACTGGCCTGCTTTTGTGTGTGCTGTGTTTTTCCAATTATGATGTAGTTTTGCTCCCCTTATACTAAGATGTTGCTTTGATTTGTTGCATTAATTATGAATATCAAGCAAGCATGGAGGTGGAGGGAGGTGTGAAACAAGATCGGACCAATGCTGACAACCAGGTAAAGTGGAGTTCTGTGAGTGCACAGCTTGCAGATTATCATCATATTCACGTAAGCTTTCAAATGCTATTTTGTGGCGATCTTGGTTTTGCACATCTGTAGCTTTTTCTGAAATCAATTCGTATTTCAGCCAGATGCCAGTGTGAGTTTAAATCGGCCAAGGCATTTGTGGAACATTGAGAGATATCAAGCAGCATACACTCTTGATTTGGTCGATTTGACACTAACCATAGCCAACAGGCTATTGTCACCTTGACTTAAATATTATTTTATATTGTTCTGTGGAGTGCTTGAAGAAATAAGGCAGACACAGAGAGACTTGGAGAGAGTGAAAGTCACACAGTTTATAACCGAACTTTTGGAACATGCAAGGATCAGATCAGATCAGATCAGATTAGATGAGATCAGATTAGATTAGATAAAGCCCAAATTGTGATGTGTTGGCGAGGTGAATGAGTGTGATGTCATTGTCACAGGAGATATTTCCCCTTGTGTCTTTGTGGCCACACACTGAAGTTGTCATCCGATCCACGAGTAGCAAAACAATATTATTTGGTCAAAACCAGCTCATTCAAATTAAATCACCAAAAAATGCCCGAGAACATAGGTATAGAATGTAGGTATTGTAAAACGCTTTGAGTGGTCGCGGGTAAAGACAATTAAAAAAATCATCGATGAGTAAACCCGTGTAAAGTGGAATTTCAAAATACACTTCACTAGAGTTCAGCAGCAAGGCCTACAGAATCTTTCAACTGCAACCAAAAAAAGAGTTAGTAAAGTTACATCATGTTGCCTGGCCCCAATAAAGGAAAAAAGACCAACAAAAAGACAAAAGCCGAGAGTAAGAAAAGAGCAAAAATAAATATAAAAAAGTGAGAAACATTGTATCTTCATCCAGCACACCCCTGAGATCCCATCTTGAAAGCATGGAGGTGACCCACCAGACCGTCTGAGGAGAAAGAGAGAGAGAGAGAGAGAGAGAGAGAGAGAGAGAGAGAGAGAGAGAGAGAGAGAGAGAGAGAGAGAGAGAGAGAGAGAGAGAGAGAGAGAGAGAGAGAGAGAGAGATAAAGATATAAAGGGAGCGGGAGGCGGAAGAGAGAGCGAGTGAAAGCGAATTTGTTTTGGAATATGAAGAGAGGGTTTTCCCAGGGCTTTTCTGGCTAGAGAGAAGTAGAAAGCACGGCAGCGTTATACTTCAGAGGCCATGTTTATTCTACTACAGCACACAATCACAAAGCCATGAAAGAATACTCATACTGTATATTTTAGGTTACAAAGAACTCCAATGCACCAACCACCCCCCCAAAAACAGACACATTAAAACTGCACAGAAATGAGGTCGCGGTGAAGCACTCCTTCCTTCCAGATGAGCCACTTCTTTCTGGAGTATAAATCCAACTTTAGTGTGCCTTTCCCACACTGCTGTAAAAACAACAACTCATTTCCATTATAGCACTTAGCCAGAGGTGTTCGACTGCCTGAACTCCTGAACACTTCAGACTCCACTTCATGCATTATGCAAAGTGTATATACAATTTTAGAAACCAATCTCTATCCGCCGCTAACTTATTTTTCTTTCATACTGTAGACCAGAGGTGCCGGGATTCTTTCCTACTGTGAAGAAGGGCCAACAATTTTTTTTTTTTTTTTTTTTTTTTTTTTTATACAGGGGGAGTCTCACTGAGAGCAATGCTCTCTTTTTCAGATTCACAATGAATCTGCATGGAGGGACCATGGGCTGAAAATAAGTGTTGATGTTAGGCTATATGTGAAATTACATTAAAACAGTTTAAAGTCTAAATCTAAAATACATTTTCACAACAATAAAAACACTACTCTGTTTAACATTAATTTGAGATAGATTCAGGGGCGTTTCTATGGGCGGGCCCGGGTAGGCACAGGCCCGCCCACTTCTTGCCCTGGCCCAGCCAATCAACTTGCTGTTGGGATAAAAAAAAAAAAAAAATGCTGTTGTTGTTGTCGCTGCCCAAATGTGCAAAATTGGTTGTTTTCAATAGGCAAACTTGCTGCTGCCTTGCTAGCTAATGGTTTTGTAGCTTAAAAACGCAGGGCACATCATCTCCAGAGTCTAATGCATGACGACTTCATGACATCCAGAAATTTCCTAGATGTTATGGATTGTCTGTGCCCCACCAATTTTATCCAGGCCCACCTATAATTGAATTTCTGCCTACGCCACTGGATAGATTTAGAGTTTATTGTAAAAAAGCAAACATTTTAAAGGAAAGACAGAGAGTGACAGAGAGTGCATGCAACTGAAGGTGTGTAGCCCTAACCCTATACCTATCCATAGTATTCCCATGATGTCACAAGCATTTCCCTACCAATATGGCGTTACAATACACACAGCTCATTGGCTGGTTGTGTCACTTGATTGTAATCACCTCTTAATTAATTACAATCACCTGCTATTTTCCTACCAAGATGGCCGTGTAGTGCTGTAACAGAATACTATCAATAGAACCCATTCTCATTCAGATAGCTTGAGGTGAGAGGTCAAGGGACCCCTTTGAAAATGGCCTTGCCAGTTTTTCCCTTCCCAAAATGTTGCCTAACTTTGGAGGATTCTTTAGCCCCCTTCCCGATAAGCTAGGATGACATGGTACAAAATGAAATGAAAGTAAAAAAAATTAGCTGCAGATTTTTATTTTTTTTATTTTTTGTAAAATCCATGGTAGGCCAAAACTTGCCCCGCAAGCCCCAAATTGGTCAGACTAAAATTGGTATAGACTAAAATTGACCCTCAGCAGCTAGTCATTTCAATCACCTAACCAATTTATAGTGAAGTGTATAGTGAAGTGACTCCAGTTCCAAAGCTTTCCGGCCTGAGCCGTGTGGTCCCATTTGATAAGTCCTAGATTTTGGAATGGACTAAGACGGCCTTGCTTCAGGATAGCAGCTCTGACTGAAAATGTATTTAAAAGGTTTGAGAAGTACAGTATAGGAGCCAGACCTACATATATACGAGCCATAATACTAGTAAACGGTGAATTCTGAAAATCGATTTCAAAACTAATAGCCAACCTCAGTAGAATACCATACTTTGCAGAAAGAAAAAAAAAACCCTCAAATAAATAGACTTTGAAATGAGTTTGTAGCAAAAATCAAGGGATGAGCTATTTTGTGGGATGAATGCTGGATGCTGGCCGAGACAGTTTATGAAGTTAACCAGGAGAAGAATGTGTCTGTCTGGTGTTGCTATTCACTGGACCTATTCCTATCAGACAGTTAGGAATATAACCACCCAGGTGTGACTCCAGCTCCACAGTTTGAAAATACCCTTTGAAACTTCGATCGGTATGTCAATGCTGTGAATATACCTCGAGATTTCCAAAGTATGACTGTCAGATGGAAAATTTGCTTTTTGCGACTTTTTTTCCATTCCCCTGTCACCAACCATACAGATTGATTTTACTCCAGTATTGGAGAGAAGAGAGAGAAGAGAACCCCCCCCACACACACACACACACCCCCCCGACACACACACAACCCAAAAAAACACACAAACACAAAAAGTGACTTCCTTGTCCACAAATAAAATAAAAATAAAAAAGTAGGACCCAGATTTGTGTGCATGGCAGTAACATTATCATGCATCATTACACATCTCATGCCTTTGCTGTCTGATAGAACCTCTCAGCACGGCAAGCCTCAGAGTCTTTTATTCTAGAAGTGCGCACTTTCGCTGATCCCATGTGTGCTTTTGAAAGCGTCGGTAACCTACTATCATTTCTACTATTTCGACTTTTCCATTTCAAAAGCTTTATAAGACAGCTTTCATTGCAATGATATGAAATAGGTTTCGCCCACTCGTAATTATCCACTCATGCACAGGAAAATAGTTTCCTCCAAATAGCTTTTACCTTCTTTCTCGACGGCTTAGGTCATCACAGGTTTATAGGCGTTTCCACCTCCAATTCGGAGACTGATATATCTGTCCATCTACACACTATGGTGTTCTCAGTCTGTCCATCTTCACTATGGTGTCCTCAGTGTGTCCATCTTCACTATGGTGTCCTCAGTGTGTCCATCTTCACTATGGTGTTCTCAGTGTGTGTTGTTATACTACAATATAGCATCAATCTTTCAGTGAATGCAGCAAAGGTGCAATTGTCTACTGAAGTGCATTGATGGAAGTGTTGTGTACTGGTGTGCAGTAATGCTAGTATGAGACAGCTCTGTCCTGAAAGGTCTTGAGGGAGGCTGTGTGTGTGTGCGTGTGCGTGTGTGTGTGTGTGTGTGCGCGCACGCGCGCATGTGTGTGTGTGCGTCTGTGCGTCTATTTCTCTGTCTGTCTGTCTTTATTACTGTTTTTCCATGTCGCACTTTGTCTCTGATGATAGTTGTATGCCCCTGTAATGCTGTGTATATCCACCTGTGTGTGTGTGTGCGTGTGCGCGTGCATGTGTGTGTATTGGAACGTGCCGGCACTAGTGTGTGCTGCCCGTGTGCTTGATCAGCAGTGCTGCTGCTATCCCATTAACTGTGCTGCCGCAGGGCGTGCTGCTGTGGCCCACAGGACCACGGGCAGCAGCAGGCCCAGTCAACTCATTTCCATCTCACTGCCCCACACCTACCATGGCACAATGCTGCACCATTCTGTGTGTGTGTGTGTGTGTGTGTGTGTGTGTGTGTGTGTGTGTGTGTGTGTGTGTGTGGATCTGTGTGTGTGTGTGTGTGTGTGTGTGTGTGTGTGTGTGTGTGTGTGGATCTGTGTGTGTGTGTGTGTGTGTGTGTGGATCTGTGTGTGTGTGTGTGTGTGTGTGGATCTGTGTGTGTGTGTGTGTGTGTGTGTGTGTGTGTGTGTGTGTGTGTGTGTGCGTGTCTGTCTGTCTGTCTGTCTGTGTGTGTGTGTGTGTGTGTGTGTGTGTGTGTGTGTGTGGATCTGTGTGTGTGTGTGTGTGTGTGTATGTGCCTGTCTGTCTCTCTGTCTGTCTGTCTGTGTGTGTGTGTGTGTGTGTGTGTGTGTGTGTGTGTGTGTGTGTGTGTGTGTGTGTGTGTGTGTGTGTGTGTGTGTGTGTGTGTGTGTGTGAGAGAGGGTGAGTGTGAGAGAGAGACGAGGTGCAGGGGTGTTAAACTTCAGCCATGCTGCAAAGCTCATCCTTTGGCACATTGGTAAAACGCATTGCAATTCTGTGTGTATTGGTGCCTGCATATACACATGTTAATGTGTTTGTGTGTGTGTGTCTGCACACATGCATTTGTCTATGCATACAGTATCTGTACATACTGTATGCATGTTTGTCCATGTATGTATATATGGAGAACATTTGCATATTCATATTTTTCATAAAGAGATGGATTGGGCTACGGACCGTGGAAAGAGATATCGTGCCAGCAGGGATTGCATTTGAATTGCATACATTTGGATTTGTCATGCTCATATTGAACTGTTGGGTTAAAAAAGGAGAGATTTTCGTTGCATAAATTAGTTCAGAAGTTGAATTTGTCATTTGAAATTTAATGGCAATGCGCTGAGTGTGAACATGTGATTGAATGAGACTTTTTGCTCTAATTTCAAATTTGGTTCAAATGACGTTTTAATTCAGATGCAGCTCCCTGCGGCACACGTCTGGGCAGCCACCTCCTCCAGTGCTGCCAACACTCTTCACTTTGTCAACCAGCAGCCATTGTTGTGTCTCTACCCTCCATCATTGGCTGAGGAGATCAGCGAGGCACAGTGCCACATAGCATGTGGTGGACAAAGTGAATACTGTTAGATCACTGTTTGCAGCTTTGGAGACTGCCTTCCACTCAACACTCAGGCTATAATAACAGTGTGTATATGGGGAGGTTTAATCTGAATTAAGAAAATGTAATTTATATTGGGAAAATTACATGCATTTGCAATCGCAGGTAAAAGGTAAATTCAATAAGCAATTTGTGCAACAAAGAGTGATTATTGTTTCATTTATCATTATTATCAATACATATTATGGTATGGATTTGAGGTCATATCGCCAAGCCAGAACACATCTTCTCATCCACATCCACAGCTAGTGCACTGTGCCACAACATTTCCCCCCTTTTTTCAACCGTTTAGAGCCATAATTTAGAATAACGACGGCTCTGTGTGTGTTAAAAAGATTTTTAAAAGAGTGCTAAAAAGGCTGAAAGTAGCTCCTAACTTCCTGATGTAGCCCTGGCTAAAATCCATTTAGACATCAGGATGTAAATAGTTAAAAAAAATCTAGTTTAATATGCATAAATACAAATAAAAAATGCATAAATACAGTATAAATATGTATGCATGTGAATCGAACAGCCAACCCAAGTCCGGTCTCAGGGTTAGGGGCGGGACTTAGTGGTGAGCTGAGGCTCTATCTGAGTTGGGGAATGACAGAAGCGATTTGTGGTGGGAGGGGTAGGAAAGATGGCGGACGTAGAGGAAATGGAGTTGGATGAGGAAGTGGGAGATAGTGGAGGTTTAAACGAAAAGAAAAGAAAGCAGTCTACGTTAAGTAAGGGTTAATGCACGACGAGGTGTACATTATCACTTTTTAAGGGACGACGCGGAGGCGTGAACCGTCCGAGGCGAAGCCGAGGATGGTTTGCCTCCTCTCTCTCTCTCTCTCTCTCTCTCTCTCTCTCTCTCTCTCTCTCTCTCTCTCTCTCTCTCTCTCTCTCTCTCTCTCTCTCTCTAAGGGCTCGCCCCCGCTCGTGCACGAGCCGAGGGAAATTTCCTTTTTGTCGCCGAGAAGAGCCTGGTGACGCGAGGTTAAAAATCTCCAAAACGAAAATCAAAATTGTAAATAAGAGTTATTTTTGATAAACTGAGCACACAGGGGTGATTTAAATAGTTACTTTGACCGACTCAATTTGTTTCTCAACTTAGAAAAGTGCCTTATTAACCCTTAACGGGGGTATAGAGCTCAAACTGCTCTCTTGATGCACTGTTGAAACTATGGCGCATTGATATGAACGGTGAACAGACCATTTGGCTGAACAACTTTACCAACTGTACATTATCACTTTTTAACGGACACCCTGCAGCCAATCAGAATCGAGTATTCACCCAGACCATGGTATAAGTTCAGATAGTGATGCGTACAGTCGATCAGTGAGGAAGAGAGAGGAGTTTCTGGTAGGGATGGTTGCGGTAACAAAGGAGGATGGCCTTTTTGGTGATCATCATAGAGTAGAGGGAGGTTTGTTGAAAAGAAAATTGGGGAGGTTAGGATCACGAGAGGTGGAATGGTTATAATAGAGTGTGTATCAAAGAAACCAAGAGATAAAGCTGTGGAGAAAATGAAAGTGTTTGGAGCTGGTCGTGCTTGTGTTACTTGTTTTCCATTTGGAAGTGAGGTCAGGAAGAAGGGAGTGGTGAGTGGAGTGCCTCTGTCGGTAGAGGCGGAATTGGTTTTCAGTGTGCAAGGTGTGGTTGAGGCGAAGAGGATGACGCGATTTCGTGAAGGGGAAAGGGAAGATAGTGTGTCAGTGTGTTTGACCTTTGATGGAGAATTGCCTGAAAGAGTGTATGTGGATTATTGTTGTTATAGGGTAAGGCAGTTTGAGAGAGCTTTGAGAGACTGTTGTCAAGAGTATGGTGGAAAGCATCATGCAGGGTCAAAACAGTGCCCAAAGAGAATAAAGGAAGTCAAAGTGAACAATATTAGAGTAGTAGAAGTGAATGGGATCTCTTATGCTGAAGCGGTTAAAAGAGTGGAGAGAAACGATAAAATGGAAGAAGTCGAAAGGGAACCAGAGCAGAAACGGAAGGGAATTGAACAAAACATGTGTGGACAAAAGAGGATTTCTGACGTTCATGGCAATGGTGATAAATTGTGCAGAACAGGTCAAAGGAAAAAAGGAAAAGATTACGATGATGATGATGATGATGATGATGATGATGGTGATGGACGCAGCGAGAAGGTTTCTGAATATTGTTGACATTTCCGGAGAGGAGATTGAGAAAGCGCTGAGGGACGAATTTCCACAGACTCAGACAAGTGCGTCTGGGTCATAGAATGGTCATACAGTATCATGAATGGGAGCACTATGGGAGGATACATGATGAACACTGTAACTAGATTGCACTATGAGGAATTTTATGAGATAAATAAAGGATAACTTAATAACTTAACCTAACTATAAAGAAGACGTCATAGTCCAGTAGGTGGCCGAAGACGTCATAGTCCAGTAGGTGGCGGTAATGCACCATTTAAGGATGCCAACCGCCAATCAAATCCAAAGAAGAAGACGGAAGCGATTGTCACCATAGACATCACCCTTCAGTAAACAAGAGATCTGACAGCATTCCGTTCATAACTAAAGGGTTTGACGACCAGTTATCCTGTGGTTTTGGACGTTGTGTTTATCTACAAGAGGTAAACACGAGTCTGTGTGGTGTTTTCTATGCTGTAACTGAATGTCATAAGTGTAAAAACGAATGCTTTGTTGCTAATTGCGCTTAGCCGTTAGCTTAGTGAAATCCTCATTAGCAGTCAAACTGTTAGCTTTGCATCTGAAGCAATTGGTTAAGACAAGCTACTGCTAAATCGCCATGAAATAGTGTTTGGACTTGTTGCTTAGCTGATATATTTGGTTCAGGGGACAGACAGTGGTCACTGAGAGAGAGCGGACCAGGAAAGCTCTGTTGGACAACATGTGGAGAAGTTTCCCCTCGGCCCTGTGGGTGTACTGCTGTTGGACTGTCGCTGCTGTTTCTTCCGCCCGTCCTTTCCCCCCCGTTTGCCCACATCTGCCCCATCCATCATCTTCATCTACCCCCCTACATCCATGAACTACCCCCCCCTCTGATTAGTCCCTGCTTTCCGTGAGTACTGACTGCACTAGCCGCAAAACGCAACTATTTCACTCGAGTACCTCTCCCATCATAGTCGCGCTCGCCCGACCCCTTTATCGAGGGAAAGTTGCACATTTAGCGATCTACAAGCTTCAAACATGCACCAATCACTAATATAAACTACGCACCTTGTTGCCACGGATGTTGTCGAGCAGGCCGCGCTGAGGCCGCGCTTTGTTAACTCGTATTTTAAGAAAGTTTGGGTTATTTGTGTGTCCGGAAACATTATTTTCCCTTCTCCAACGACTCTTCTTCTTTTTTGCTGCTCACCGGTTCAACTGCTCAACTGCGCCACCGCATCATGGGGTATTACATCATGTGTCAAGTATGGGGTTTGCCCTGTGTCGTTCTGTCAGTCACAGGTTTCATGATGCGGTGGCGCAGTTGAGCAGTTGAACCGGTGAGCAGCAAAAAAGAAGAAGAGTCGTTGGAGAAGGGAAAATAATGTTTCCGGACACACAAATAACCCAAACTTTCTTAAAATACGAGTTAACAAAGCGCGGCCTCAGCGCGGCCTGCTCGACAACATCCGTGGCAACAAGGTGCGTAGTTTATATTAGTGATTGGTGCATGTTTGAAGCTTGTAGATCGCTAAATGTGCAACTTTCCCTCGATAAAGGGGTCGGGCGAGCGCGACTATGATGGGAGAGGTACTCGAGTGAAATAGTCGCGTTTTGCGGCTATGACTGCACCTGCCTTTTGTTGTATCTGCTTGTGTCAACAAGTGAAGCGGCCATTACCGTTTTTTGGAGGCTTATTGTTTCAAAGAGGTTATACATAATAAGAATGGGACATATAAATGAGAGGTAACAGATAAGTCACATTAAGCCTGTTTAGATACTCTAACTACTACTGTAGCTACATGGGACGGGTGTTACACTGATTCCTAACTTTAGGAGTCCTACATTTTTGATCGGAGTATTTCACAAAGCGTGTTAGCGCTAAAACCAGCTTCTATAAACCTTTACTCTGGTCTCAGCCAAAACTCATTACATCGCCTGCAGTTGATTCAGAATGCGGCTGCTGCTCGACCTATTACTGGTACCAGGAGATATGAACTCATCAGTCCGGTTTTAACTGCACTTCACTGGCTGCCTGTCAAATTTAGAATTGATTTTAAGATTTTACTGTTAACTTCTAATGGACCTGCTCCTAGTTACCTTACTGAGCTCTTAATCCCATAATGTCCCAAGTCGTAACCTGAGGTCCTCTGATACGGCTCTACTGGGTGTTCCTAGGTCTAGGTTGGTGACCACCAAGGGCGGCCGGGCCTTTGCCAGCCAAGCCCCCCCGGCCAGCTCTGGAACAGCCTGCCGGAGGACATCAGGTTAGCTTTCCTTATTGTTATTGTAGGATGAGTTCACTGTTGTATCATCTGCAAACCTAACAATATGCTTATTGTGATATTTGGCACCGCAGCCCTATGTAAACAAGTTGTATAACAGACAGGCTCAGACAGCAACACAGCAGTGCTCCTCCTGTGTTAAGGAGGAGTAGATAAATATTTTGGTCCCTGGCTCAGCGTTTGAGGTGTAGTAGCAGCTTCTTCACATGCATGATGCATGAGAATGGTGTATCAGAAATGCAGAAAGAGCCTGTATGTGTACATTGTGAAGATGTGTTGTTTGCACTGCCTGGTTATGTTGAGGAGCCTGGTCTCAAACAAACAAATCCAAAATCACACCCAGCTTATGAATTAAGTGGTGCAGTTTAGTACACTAGATGCCATAATGTTGTGACTAAGCAAGTAGACAGATATTTCAGGTGTGTGTGCGTGCGTGCGCCCGCACACACATGCGAGTGTGTGCACGTGCACACGCCTGCATGTCTCACCAGCTCTGAGCTCTGTGCCTAGTAGCGAGATTGCATGGGGGAGTTCATTCCTCATTCATTTCCCCATAGACGTCTTAAAATCCTTATTTTTGAAACCGTTTCACTTGGACAATCCAAGAGATTCAGCTATATTCAGAATCACGAGAGACCACACAACATTTCACTCGGACCAAAAACAACAACAAGAACATGAAAGTGTACGTGTATCTTAGCATTTCATCGTTTTGTCAATTTGATGAGAGGAGCCGTGTAGCCTACAGCTCTTTATTGCATTAACGTTGTTTCGGAAATGTTTTAAGTGCTCCACATTGGTCACACAGAAGTAATAACCTCAAGCAGATGCTGTAAAGAACAACTATATATCACTACAGTACACGGGACACAGCTTCAACCATGAAAGCACTGTTCCTGAGTAGACATTATCTGAGGCACGAGGGAAACCCTGGCATTTGTGAAGTGCATCTCCGGGTCGGGTCGGCAATTCAAAAAAAATATAATAGCATTTAATCTCAAACCTGATCCAAAGATTGTACTTCAGATAATGCCTTCACGTGACTTATATAAAAGGAACTGTTGAATAAATCTGTGCGTATAGCATACCTAACCTCTATAAAAAATTGCCTGCTGGAATTTGAGCATATATAGACAGGTTTCATATTCCGGCATTATAAATGTATTACTAATTACCATTTATTAAGTTGGTTCTTATTGCAATGCAGTGCACTGCATGCAAAAATACCAGGTCTATTATCATAATTATCAACACTTGTAAACCCATACCTCAGTTACAGTACAAATACTGTATGCATATCTGAAAGATAGGAAGCTAGGGATTTACATGTGACCACGCCGACATTAAGTTATGTGCATAATATATATTCATGCACAGCATTAAATGTGATCATAGCAGCGCTCTATAAATGATGTTGCAGATCGTTTTCCTTGGTATTGGCTGTGGATCCCATGCCATCCTCTGCAGCATTCAGGGCTGGGCCAGACGTGTGTGTGTGTGTGTGTGTGTGTGTGTGTGTGTGTGTGTGTGTGTGTGTGTGTGTGTGTGTGTGTGTGTGTGTGTGTGTGTGTGTGTGTGTGTGTGTGTGTGTGTGAGTGAGTGAGAGAGAGTGTGATGAGAGGTAGGTTATATGGGAGCAAGGTTAGAGTTTTAGTTACACAAGCATTTCTTGTGGTAGAGTCCCTCTTGAGGGAGAAATATATTTCAGTTGTTGAGTCAAATCCAATTAAACCGTCTGCACCTGTCATTTGAGTGTGCATTCGTTTAAAGTGCCGGCTTCCTGGCTGGTGCGGAGTTCTCTGTTTTTAAGCATTGTGACTGGCCAGGAGCAATCTGGATATAACAGGCACACACAGACATCTACTGATTCCAATTCAAACTACCCATACTAGCTCTAGCTGTGCATTAATCGTACCGTGGTTTTGAATTAATGAAAAAAGAAGACATTCAGAAATCATCAAGTGTATTTTGACCGGTGTTACTTCTTTGCCATTCATGTTTTCTAGTTAGCTAACATGCACTCACACAAAAAAAGTGTCTTTGGTTCTGTCCATTGAGGTTTAGCTCATCGCTTCTGCTTCCAGAGCAGCTCAGCTCTCCGTCTGTAATGTCTGTATACCTAAATCTTCCATCTGCTTGTCACTATGTTCATAATCTCTCAAGACAGATTTATATATATATATATATATATATATATATATATATATATCTATATACTGTATAGATATATATATATAATAATGGCTTTAATTTATATAGCACACTTTAAAATGTAAAACAAATCTCAAGGTGCTTTACAGTAGCTAAAAGACAAAATAAAAACAAGCTAAAAACAGCTAAAAGCTCAGAGCTAGTAAAAAGCAGAGCGGAACAGGTGGGTCTTAAGGTTCGTTTTAAAAACAGCGAGGGATTCAGAGGCCTGAACAGTTCCTGGGAGCTGGTTCCACAGGCGTGGCCCCAGAGTGGAGAAGGCTCGGTCACCCATCGTTGCCAGCTTGGTGCGGGGGACAACAAGCAGGTTGAGGGTGTCGGATCTGAGTGACCGGGAGGGGGGCTTGGGGGGGAGGAGTTCCTGAAGGTAGGTGGGACCAGTGTGGTTGACCGCCTTGTAGACCAGGAGGAGGAGTTTGAAGGTGATGCGTTGGTTGATGGGGAGCCAGTGGAGTGAGTGGAGGACAGGGGTGATGTGTTCTGACTTACGGGTTCTGGTAAGAACCCGGGCGGCACAGTTCTGAACATATTGCAGTCTCTGGGTGGATTTGGTGGGGAGGCCTGCAAGCAGGGAGTTGCAGTAGTCAGTGCGGGAGGAGACGAATGCGTGGACCAGTTTTTCTGCGGCGGCTTGGGGTAGGAGGGGTCTGAGCTTTGAGATGTTCCGGAGATCGTAGAATGAGGTTTGGCAGATGGATTTGATGTGGGCGTCAAATGACAGTGTTTGGTCAAGTTTGACACCCAGGCTGGTGACCAGTGAGGATAGGGGGATGGAGTGTCCATCGATGGTGATGTGGGTGATGCCGGCCTGTTTTGTTTGGTGAGGTGTACCGATGAGGATGGCTTCAGTTTTACTCCCACTATATATATATATATATATATATATATATATATATATATATATATACCGGTGTATATATATATTTATTATTAGCAGGTAAGTGGAATCGTAGTGTTCGCACTGTAACTCCGGGAATGCACTGAATATCTCAGTTCAAGGAACAGTGTAAAGGTATCCTAGAGTGGAGTTTTTCCCTCAAGATAGATGTCATTTAAATTTATATTTGACTATTTTAGGCATGCAGCTGCACACTCTTGCTGAGAGCCACCTACTGTGTGTCAAACGGAATCACCGAAGTTCTACCAATAATAAGATTAGCAAAGGTTGAAACGGCAGCGCCACCCTAGACAGTGTCATCTGAGCTACAGGCTAGAAATGCCAGCAATGCCAGGAACAAGATGAAATGCAAGCAGAGGAAGAAAGTCGAGGTTTTATCTTGTTAATTCTTCATCGGTACAGGATGTTTATCATCGTGACGTGACGCCATCGGCTCTACTGAAAATACACGCTTTCCCCCCAGGAATAAAAAACAAATGTGAGACTTGTGTGGTGAATGCATCCTCTGAAAACAGATGGCAGGAGGCAAAATGTTTAAAAAAAAAAAATCGAAAAGATTTTTGCCATGATGAACTTACAATGTGTGCACGCAAATATAAGTCTCTTGATAACCATTTTAATTGGATTTTAGGTTTTGGCACTTTTCCAATTGCATTGTGGTCATGGTCACAAGGTAAGGCGACAACATTGAAAAATAAGATACATCTAAGTAAGCCAACAGATGAACATAATGAGATGACCAGAAAACGTATGGTCCCACTAAGCCTTTATGAGGGTTTTTACCTGGAAAGTTCATTCTTGTATCTCGTTACAAAGCGTTGTCTGGAGCGCTGAATGAAAGAAAATGTAATTATGTTCCAGTTCTTGACAGATTGTTTTCAAGGTTGCCGTTTCTTTTCCGACCCGCTATTATATTTTATTTATTTATTTGAGGGACAATGCACAGTAACGAACATGACTGTAAATGCCGGCAGTGTTAGACAGATGGCTCTCGAAGGCTAATTCCTACGAGACCTATATGCATTTCAGTCAGCCCTATGTCGTTTGCATGCGGTTGCCATTGCTAGGCTGCATCGCAATTGTGTCCTCCCCGGCAAAGGTGTTTTGCTTTAGCCCCTTAGGGCCTCAATCTACACCCCGCAGGCTGACTGAAATGCAGATTGCTTTGGACAGCGGAGCAGAACATTCACACAGACAAGCACACCGCCACGCCAAAGGTGCTCTTAAAGCACATTTGATTTCTCTCCCCTGCCACACTTCTCTATGTGATGCGACTGAACAAAACTCCAACAGCCTAACAGGGAAGGCATGGAATATTCAAGTAGTACTTGGTAGCACTTGACATTACAGCTCGGTAATAACATGGTAATGGGGGTAATAGTGTGATGTTAACGAGCTATTATTATAGGTACTACCATGTAATTACTAAAGTAATAATAACCAACACTGTGGAGTCCTTCCGCTTCCTGGGGACGATCATCAGTCACGACCTAAAACGGGAGCTGAACATCAGAGCTCTCACCAAGAAGGCACAGCAGAGGATGTACTTTGTGCGGCAGCTGGAGAAATCCAAAGTGCCAAAGGCCACGATGGTGCACTTCTACTCCTCCATCGTTGAGTCCATCCTCACCTCCTCCATCACCGTCTGGTATGCTGCTGCCACTCTCAAAGACATTAACAGACTTCAGCGCATCATCCGCTGCGCTGAGAAGATAATCGGATGCAACCTGCCATCCCTCCAGGACCTGCATGCAGCCAGGACACTGAAGCGGTCTCGCAAGATCATGGCTGACCCCTCCCACCCTGGCCACAGACTCTTTAAGACACTCCCCCACGGCAAGAGACTGAGGTCTGCCAAGACCAGAACCACCCGCCACAAGACCAGCTTCTTCCCAACCGCCATCAGCCTGAAACCCCTTCCGCCAAGGACCTCACCAACAACCCCCCCCACACACAAACCCCCCCCCCCCCCCCCATAAAACTGTAACTCATATCTAATTTAATGTCTGTTTAACTGGGACTGTAAATTCATGTAAATTCCCTGCACATTTAATGCCTATTTAACTTAGCCTGTAAATTTCATGTACATTCAATGTAAACTCTTATTTAACTCCGACTGTAAATTTATGTAAATCCACTGCCTATTTAACGTCTATTTAACTCAGTCTGTAAATCTCGTGTAAATCCAACGTAAATTCCTATTTATGATCCACAGAACTCTTTACCACTCATGTACATATTGTATACATTTGATTTGATTGCACTTGCACAACTTTGTGATTGTCTTTAGTTATCTTCCTACTTCTTATCTCTGTATATTGATGTGACCGCTACGCTGCATACAGACACTAAGACAAATTCCTCGTATGTAACTTGCACACTGTGGCAATAAAAGTGATTCTGATTCTAATAGCTTAGTATTAACAATGGGTATATCTGGGTAATATTAGACTGAGACTATTTATGTAACAAGGTAATTAGGGGCCAGAAGCAAGGGTGTTGATAATGGAGAAACACATTTAAAGATGGCAACGAGGCAATCGTTTTTGAGAATTCACCATTTGTGATGAACCTTTCATGGTTGATCGCTTCATCGACTGATGAACTAGTATTTTCCATGTTTGCTATAGACCAAATCAGCGGGATGTTTACATTTACTTCCGGGTACCCCTGAGGTCCACACATTATAATGGCGGTGGACGGCACAAACTGACGTGTTGAAGACAAAAACAGACAAAGAAGACAAAAATGGTTCGTCCGTGTTGTGTTGTTGTTTAATATCATTCATAACAACACTTTCACTAACGTTAGTGGAGACCAGACTAGCTTATTTACCTGTTGGACCAGACCAGAGTAGACTTGACGCTAAATTAAATTAACGTGGCGTCGGTAGCTCTGTCTGTAACGTTAACGAGTCTGCTCTCGCCGAGAAGAGCCTGGTGACGCGAGGTTACGAGTCTGCAAAAAAACTGCGAGTTTGACAGACAAACAAACATTATTAGCTAGCTAATACTACATAAAACAAACACAGAAGAAAGGCTAGATACGTCGGACAAGCATGTTTACCAACCGTTTAACCATTTAAATTGAAAGTAGTCGGCCGAAAACAACGAGAGGGTTTGACAGCATTTATTTGACAACACGCACATTTAAACCTGCCGCCTTCCCCAAGTGGTACCCGGAAGTAAATTTGTTTACATGGTGACGTCACGGTGATTTGGTCTATACAGTTCAATTCACTCGAGATCTTAAGAGACAGCCCCACACACCAGAGTGCAGGCAGGGATGATCTGAGAGACGGTTAGCCGCCTCGCACCAGAGTGCAGACAGGGGGCACTAGATCAACCTCGTCACACTACTGAAGAAGACAGATCTGACCGGAAAATATTTCCCACTAGACAGCTTTGTCATCGCTGTCAGATAACAAGCAGACAGTTTGATGCTGCGAGGTGTATATATACGTACATGGCTGGGGAAAGTGAGGCCAGAGGAAACAGTGGGGAACACTTCATTGGAAGTATTCTGTCTGTCTGTCAGTCTCTCTCCTTGCACACGGATGTCAAACTGAAAACCTACGGCATTGAATCGTCCCCCCTCGCGCATAAGCTGTGATTGAAAAAATAAAATGTCAGAAGAAGCGAGCGACGAGTGCGAGTGTAGCCGTGCCACAGATAAAGCGAGTCTATTTCTTCAACGGCGCTATCTGTAGAGGTGGATGTCTTCAGGGTCTAAAGGTTATCTTACAAATCCTCCTGTACGGCACAGGAAGATGAGAAACTACCTGTCCTTTTGAAAATCTCTTAATACCAGATAATATCCCATCCTCCTGTCATAAGAGCGGCAAGCACTGGATCGACTTCGGGATTTATTTATTTTTATTTGATTCCAAACACAAGGGCAGATGAGAATAATGCTGAGTGCAGGAGGCACGGCAAAATAGAAATCCTGATGAGATTTCAACCCACCATATTCTAATGTAGCTCTCAACTAATATCCATCTGACATCTCTCTAGTAATAATCTCTCCCCCACCTCTATTTTTTAAAACATGTTTATGCTATTTAGTTTTTAATTAACTTTTTTGTAATTTACAAGCCATCACAAAGACGGTCCTTAATAAAGGCATATATATATATATATATATATATATATATATATATATATATATATATATATATGACTGTTTGAGTTTTCTACCACTTTTGGATTTCATGAAGACTCTAAATTCAAGAGCTGTACTAAGCTCGGGGGTTGCGTGCTTCCATGTATGATGGATGACCTACCAAATGATGTGGATTGACTGTGAAATCATCCTCTGGTCTACAAAGTTGAGACTTCGAGTCTTTGTTATTTCCACTTTTCAGCTGACAGCAGTGAAGAATAGAAGGTCAGGGAGATAGGAGATCACAGCAGGCTGCTAGTACAAGAGTGAAACCCTTGGAAGGAGAGGTGTGCACAGCACCTTATCAGCCACACAAAAGCAGCGGTTGCAGCGGCAAGGGAAATCCTGATGTTGCAAATTTAATTGAATTTGATATTCTGTTCGGTATGCCCAGTTTTTATGCTCGGTAGTCAGTTTTTAAATGAGAATACTCGAATATATGTGAGGTGATTATGTCTCAAATCCTTACCACATGGAGATTCTTACAATTGCCAAATGCTATGTTGCTCAATAGACCATGCGTGTGCAGTATGTGATGAGAACACCATTAAAAAATACTGACACGAACTGTGCTAAGGCTCATTTCCACATTCAGGCAGTACTTTAACACAGAGAGCACATCATTTTCTTTCTGTTATTGTTTATTTTAATTTTTCAAGTATGCGCACATCCACAGAGAATCACATGGAGAGCCTTAACAAGCCTTAAAGGAACACTCCGCCCATTTTCAACCAGCTTTGTATCATTAGAACATCAGTAGTATATCAGAAAACTGTAAACGGTTTTGAAGTCTGTCATTTAATTTGACAGTTATTGAGTGTTAAAGTGTGGACCAGTGACATCACTGGTCCACACTAACTCAAATTAATAACTCATTCACTCAAATCAACGCTCAAAAACTGTCAAACTAGATGAATGATGAATAGTTTGACAGTTATTGAGAGTTGATTTGAGTTAATGAGTTATTCATTTGAGTTAGTGTGGACCAGTGATGTCACTGGTCCACACTTTAACACTCAATAACTGTCAAATTAAATGACAGACTTCAAAACCGTTTACAGTTTTCTGATATACTACTGATGTTCTAATGATACAAAGCTGGTTGAAAATGGGCGGAGTGTTCCTTTAATGACTTGCAGCTGGTGGGGGCGGAGTTTCTGCAGGCAGCAGCCGGAGCATTTTCCTCCGTGAGATAAACGGAGAGATAAGGTAAAACACTGCCTATGTGCTTATATCACAGAGATTATATATGATACAAAGTGGGTTGATTGCCGGTAAATCCATCCTTTTATGGCCTCGCAGTGTTGTGTAAACAATGGCGTATGATTTTTCCACTGCAGTAAGTTGTGTGCCCATGTCGCGTACCTGTGTAGGGACCTGTGTAAGGACCTGTGTAAAGACCTGTGTAGGACCTGTGTAGGGACCTGTGTAAAGACCTGTGTAGGACTTGTGTAGGGACCTGTGTAAAGACCTGTGTAGGACTTGTGTAGGACCTGTGTACAGACCTGTGTAGGGACCTGTGTAAAGACCTGTGTATGACCTGTGTAGGACTTGTGTAGGGACCTACTGTATGTAGGACCTGTGTAGGGGGGCATCATCGAAACATATTGTGTCTGGACAGGCCTTGAACCCCGGGGTGAGGCTCAACCAGCAGATGACCCCAGTTAGCTAAGCAAGCTGGGGCATGATGACAAAAGCAGTATTACAAGACCATGCCCTCTGATATCACAACACACGCACACACACACACACACACACACACACCGTCCATCACTTCTCATTCGAGCTTGTTGACATGTGAGCTTTGAAGACCAGAGGCCAAGCTTCTCCCTGAAGACTTCTGGATGGTGGAGCGGTCAAAGGTCCTGAGTCTCCAGGCAGCTAGTGTCATCTCAGGCTCTATAGATGACTGCTACTACTGCCCATCTCTTTGATGTCTCCTCTGTTGCCCTCAGTGCATTGGGACAGTGGTGAAATCTATTCCATTCCCTGTATCTTCATGATCTGAACCAAAGATGGGACATGGGACCTCGAGGGCAGGACCCCGCGTCCGTTGCCAGCAGAAGTGCAAATCCTGCAATGTGTGCATTCTGAATCATTGGCTATGTGTTGTCCTCGGGCCTCTCCACACCCAACACCAGACTGGAGCAAATGGTGGCAGGCGCTGACAGCATCATGCTACCTTGCTATAACTTCCAGCTATAGCAGCTAATTAGCTTCCAGCTAGTTAGACCCTAATTAAGCAGAATGATGTTGCATTTGCCTTTAACACATTGCTAAATGGATGTAAATGGGCAGAGGTGGAAAGAGTAGCTCCTGACAAATCCTATACTCGAGTACAATTATTGTTACCTTTAGTGAAAATTAACTCAAGTACAGAATGAGATTAAGATTAGTTCAGGAAATGACTCAAGTAAGAGTAAAAAAGTAGCCCATTGGCTGGTGTCTGCGGGTGGGAAACCGGATTGGGGGTATGTGACCTGGTGGTCGGTGCACTAGCACCTCCTCTGGTCGGTCGGGGCGCCTGGTCGGGGTGGAAGGGAACTGGTGGAAATAGCGTGATCCTCCCACCACGTGCTACGTCCTGCTGGTGAAGCTCCCCTTGTCGGGTGAAAAGAAGCGGCTGGCAACTGCACATGTGTCGGAGGAAGCATGGTGCTAGTCTCGGCTCTCCCCAGATCGGCAGAGGGTGGAGCAGCGACCGGGGCAGCAGGGGTGGTAAACATTGGCCAAGTACAATTGGGGAGAAAATGGGGAAAATAAATATAAGTAAATAAGAAAAGAAACGTCCAGTGAAAAGGTAATATTTCTCAATAAACACACTGTAATCATATTACTCCTTTGTTTTTTTTGGCTGGAGAACAGGCGTGTTCGTTGGCTTTCATATCTGAAGTGCAGTTGAAGATGTGGGGGGAGGAGAGGGGGAGTGTCTTGAAATTCTAATGGGTCGCTTCTGATCCCAAAGCGGGTCCAGGCCACAGAGTGACATTTCCAAGAGCAATGTCAGCACCTCATTAGTGTTGATCAACAACCTAATCAAGGGCCTGGGAATATATTATGGCCGTTTGGTGCTATAGGGCGGTAATAATCTTACTTTCTGCCACTTTAATGGGTATGGGGACAAATTAATTACCTTCCATTATTTGGATTTAATTTGTTCCCGTGCTGCGTTCAGCTGAAACTACAGCATAGGGGGACCGGCTGCAACGACTATCCTTTCAATTTAAACATAACACGAAATATGGAAATGTTAATTCCCGCACCAGTCACATTAAAAGTCTGCTTCTCAAAGTTGTCTATTCAGTCAGAAATCACATCAAACATTTCACTGATGAGCGTCCTTGTCAATCCCCAAACAAAATCCCTCATAAACAACATGTGGTCGGCACATTTTGTTTTTCCAAAATAAGCTTTGTTGCTCCTTTCTTGCAATAACCTTGATAGCCGGTGGGGAATTTTTGAATAATTAGCGTTTGAATCACTGCACAAAACAATGTCGTTCGTACTGGAATGGAGTAGCTATAACTCTCGACTTCTTTTACGAGCTATAAACCTCACCCATAGCATTGATGACAAGTTTCCAGCTGCTTGTTATTTGCTTTCCCTCAACATAAACACTGTGAAAAAAACATAACCTGTATTTTGACAGTTTTAAATTTGGAAAAATAAAAGGACCTGTGCTAAGAGATGGGGAATTACACTGACAAAATTAACAGATGAGAGAGAGAGAGCAGGTGTAGTCCTTGATCTGTCAACACTGTAAACTCTGGTGGTCCAAACGACAAACTTTGCTCCCGTTTCAGCAAATTGATTAAAAAAATAATGTGAATATGTGTGGGCATGCACAAACACTTTCTGTCATAATAACCAATGTAGGTTGTGACTGTGGGAGCGCATAAATTAAAAAGCTGCCATCCGTGAGGAGTAATATGAACTATGGAAGCCTATGAGGGTTAAACTAATGACATTACACATCTCCACTCAGAGATCATAATTGGATAGTGAAGAAATGGCAGCCAGTTTTGAAATGTGCTGCAGATGAAGAGATCTATTCCCATGACACATTATGACGGTGTGTGATGTGAATAGCCCGAGAGCGTAACGCAACACAAGGTTACTGGTATTATGTATTAAACAATATTACAAAAGCAAGCAGAGGGAGTGCAGGGCCTTTTGTTCAATAAAAAAAGTCTGTCTCTGCCACGGAAAAGCTGAATTAATTTTCCAGGGGAAATTGATCAAAACCTCCCTGTGGTTAACGGTATCATCAGCCATATACCGCAATTAAATATTATTCAAATGTGCTGTTCTGTTTGCGTGGCTGACACACAAGCTATGAAGGTGTCAACTGGGGAACATTGTTTCATGATTTACCTGTCATTAATCTATAACGATATCCACTGACGATATACAGTATGCCCTTGTGGAGAAAATGTTTCATTGGGTTATATTTGTGTGTGTGTGTGTGTGTGTGTGTGTGTGTGTGTGTGTGTGTGTGATATTCATATGTGTGTGTTTGCATCTGCATTTTTGTGCAAGTGTATCTCTGCGTGTCTCCATGTATTTGCGATGACAGTTGTGTGTGTCTTATTTGCATGCATGTGAGTTTGTGCCTGTGTGGATTTGCTTACTTTGCTGTTTGTTGTTCCTCTGCATCTCTGCATAGTTTGCTTGATTGGCAGCTCCCAGGAAGAAGTTGTGGAGTGTCAGTCAGTCAGTCAGTCAGTCAGTCAGCCATCAGTGTCTGAGAACATGAGCAGAATACTGACTCCCCGAGTGGAGTAACGATGTACTGCAGAACAAGACAGGTGCCGGGAAGATAGGAGCGGGAGAGGGAGCAGGAAAACAGTGGCCGAGAGACTTAATATTAGAGACAGGAGTGCAGGACAGAGTTGCAAATGGCTTTACCCCCCTGTTCACACCATACGCCGAAGCAACGCTCAACCTACGCTGAACCCACAAGTTTCATTCAGGCGTCCTTGTTAACAGGCGAGGCCGTTCACACCACCCGCGCGCGTGTCACGCTGAAGCCACGCTCACGCCTTGCTCAAGCGATCGTTCAGGATTCAGTCCTATATTTCCAAGCGTGACGCGTGAAGCTTGAAGCTGCCAGGCATGAAGTCAATGGGAGTTGTGGGCGGGTTCAAGGCGCGGCGAGCGAGGAGGCGCTGAGAGGAAAAGAGAAGGCTTCTTGTGTGAACGGTGAGGCGTCGGTTCAGCTTGTGCCTGCCTCAAGCTTCGGCTCTGCTACATTCGGCGTCCTGTGTGAACAAGGGCTTAGGGAAATCAATCATAAGAGTTGTGTCCAAACTAAGACAAAGTAACTGTGGCAACAAAAGTGAATAATGTGACAAAACAGAGCAAGTACAAATTGAAGGGGAATATAAGAGAAGAGGGAAAATGAATTGTGGATGAGGGGATTGAGAGAGGAGCAGATCAGGTCATTTAAAAAATGAAATTCAAGCCTGTGGGTTACTTTTACTTCTGCCATTTTGTGACCCAAATCGGTTAAAGGGAATCCTTACTAGGACAGATGGAAAGTGGCTGGCACAAAATAGTCGTGGAGGGATACTGTGATCTGATGTCAACCGCAGGTGAAGAGGATACGGAAATGGAGACGAGGTTATCGTCGAGAAGAAATGTCTTTCAAAGTTTCTGAGGCAGGATTGAGACGGAGAGTATTTCTCTCTCCGTGGGACCAGGCTTATTAACACCCGTAGGGATCAGCATGCGGACACCTGGTGGCTGGTTTTGAAGAAACACGTGTCCAGATAAGAGAAGAACGGTGGCAGCTTAAAGGAACACTCTGTCCATTTTCAACCAGCTTTGTATCATTAGAACATCAGTAGTATATCAGAAAACTGTAAACGGTTTTGAAGTCTGTCATTTAATTTGACAGTTATTGAGTGTTAAAGTGTGGACCAGTGACATCACTGGTCCACACTAACTCAAATTAATAACTCATTAACTCAAATCAACTCTCAATAACTGTCAAACTAGATGAATGATGAATAGTTTGACAGTTATTGAGAGTTGATTTGAGTTAATGAGTTATTAATTTGAGTTAGTGTGGACCAGTGATGTCACTGGTCCACACTTTAACACTCAATAACTGTCAAATTAGATGACAGACTTCAAAACAGTTTACAGTTTTCTGATATACTACTGATGTTCTAATGATACAAAGCTGGTTGAAAATGGGCAGAGTGTTCCTTTAAGTAAGTGAGGGATGTGGGAGGGGACAAAACACATGCGGGTGCCAGTATGGGGACAGTGGTGCCGTGTGGGGGGGGGGTTTAGATGATGGCCTCTGATTGACAGGGTATGACTCGGGTATCAGGTACTGTATTACTGGAAAGCTGAGACTCTTGTGGATTCATGTGTGATGGATGTTAGTCCCCATAGAAGCCATTTTATTGTCGTGAGACCAATCTTTAGAAACCTAACCTCACTGTATGACATGACCTATTATGACTTCTAGGATCATCACAGCCTCATGAGAGGTTACGACCACACACTACAGACCCACGCACTACAGACCCACACACTACAGACCCACACACTACAGACCCACACACTACAGACCCACACACTACAGACCCACACACTACAGACCCACACGCTACAGACCCACACACTACAGACCCACGCACTACAGACCCACACACTACAGACCCACACACTACAGACCCACACACTACAGACCCACACACTACAGCCCCACACACTACAGACCCACACACTACAGACCCACACGCTACAGACCCACACACTACAGACCCACACACTACAGACCCACACACTACAGACCCACACACTACAGACCCACACACTACAGACCCACACACTACAGCCCCTGGGCATACACTACAGACCCTGGGCACACACTACAGACCCACAAACTACAGACCCACACACTACAGACCCTGGGTATTCAGGGCATGCATGGCTTTCCTAGGTATATAGACAAAAGAGTCCCGACGGAGAGTCTGGAAGACCTGGATGTTAGCACTTCCCTCGTCTAAAAGTCGATGGGATTTTTGTATATATATATATATATATTATATATATATTATATAAAATATATAGATTTTTGTATTTATATTTTGTATATATATATATATATAAATTAGTGCAGCAACTGGCACAGCTATTCTGGCTTTCCACCACAGTACCCCCTCCCCCAACCTCCACCACACACACACACACACACACACACATACACACACACACACACACACACACACACACACACACACACACACACACACACACACTGACAATCATTATAGTTCCATTAGAACGGGTCTCCAGATTCTGTTTTGTTTTGAACAGCTGATGAAAGGAAACCTCTTTCTCTGATGTCTCTCGCATGATTTAGATTTAACGATGCCGTCCGATAGTCACTTATTCAAATGAAAGTGACAGAAACAAGACTCCGTTATCTCATGACAGCCTCTGTTGATTGTGATAGGATTCCATGTGCATCGTCTACCCATCGTTGAATGAAAAGTAGTCGCAGTTTAACTGGATTAACTGTTAATATCTGCAAAAAGATTACTATTACTTTGAAGTTTCAATCAGATTGACTCCTCTGTTGTCCCTCTTTTCTTGTTGAAATGTTGGTATTCGTTTAGTTAATTACGAGTATCCCTCTCAATAGATCTAAACACATTCCCTGAGACTTCCATTTCAAAGAGGAGATATGTGTTATTTTTTTTCCATCCGTTTGCTCAACATAACTTCCCCCCGTTCAGAAAAGTCTCTGTCACTGTACTGTAAAGAGGAAGCCCTCTCCATGGCTAGTAGGGCTGTGGCGATTCACTTATCTCCCGATTCGATACTATCACGATTCTTGGGTGCCGATTCGATTTATATTGCGATTCTTAAGTATTGCGATTCTACGATTATTGCGATTCGATATTACGATTTATTGCGATTTTTGTTTATTTTTTTATTTTATTTTTTCAGTTTGTTTGCTTTTTTACACTAGATTAGAACATGGGAAAAGTTGAATCATACACTAGAGACTGTATATTATATATCATGAGTAGGGCTGGGCGATATAGTTAAAAACAGGGGCGGACTGGGATCATAATTCAGGCCGGGCATTAGATACCAAGCAGGCCAGGCCGATATGGGCCAACGCGCGTGAAATTTGGGCCGTTTGAAGCCAGATTTGGGCCGTTTGAAGTCCAATTTTAGAATGAGATGCACCCACTTTAACCCTGAAGTGTAATTATTACTTCAGACTAACTAATAAAGTAATAAAACCACTAGTAAACCAGTAGGCGGCGCCTGGCCTGCTGTTCAGTGAGTGGCCTGACTGCAAGCACCCAAAAAAAAAAAAAAATTTTTTTTTTTTTTTTTTTTTTTTTTTGCGATTATCGATTCTGGAATAAAAGATCGATCCAAAAAATCGTGACATTAAAAATCGCGATACTTAGGTGAATCGATTTTTTCCCCCACCCCTAATGGCTAGAGAGTGATGCTGCCAGTGATGATGTTGTGATCCGTAGTGAGAGTAGGGAGCAGGTTGAGGAGAACCTGGTGGAGGTGGAGGTACACGCCGGAGAGAAGAGGAATGAAGGTCAGTAGGAGCAAGATGGATTTGATGGAGCAAGAGGCTTTACAGGATTAGGAATGAGTACATTATAGAGGGACGGCTCATGTTGGACGGTTTTGGAGACAAAGCGAGAGAGGCCGGATTGAGATGGTTTTGGACACGTGCAGAGGAGAGATGCTGGTTATGTCGGGAGAAGAATGCTGAAGATGGAGCTGCCAGGCAAGAGGAAGAGAGGAAGGCCAAAGAGGAGGTTTATGGATGTGGTGGTGAGGGAGAACATGCAGGTGGTGTGAATTGACTGTGTGATTCAGTGGACAGGAAGACATGGGAACAGATGTGGTGTGACCCCTAACAGGAGCAGCCTAAAGAAGAAGAAGACGACGACGACGACGACAGTATGTTGTGCTCCTGTGTCTTTCTGTTATTTCTAGAACAGTTCTTGCTTTCTGTGGCTGTTCCCAGTGGTGTAGTGGTGCGTGGAGAAGTGGGGATACTCTTCATTTATGCCCCCTCTTTTTGAAGCGGCCCGTGCTCCAGCTGTGTTATAAACAGTCACACGCAAGACTACTTTTGCATATTTAGTTCACCCAAAAATGGGCCAGTAGTATTTTGCACATTGTCTCTTAAATTCTTCCCACCACTAATATATCTGACTAGTTTCTATACTAAGCTATAAGTACTATAGTTTCATTTAGCAAAAACAAAGTCAACAACAAAAGAATGACGGAGTCAAAAAAGTCAGATTGAACTGACGAATCCGAAAATGACCCCAGGGAATCATTTCCATTCACCACCTAATGTGAAGGCCTGCACTATAGACCATCGATGAGATACTTCAGTGTCGGTGTCAGAAACAACAGAGCGTTTGGTGTTCACACAAAGTACAAACACAAACCTCACTGACTGTCAACCAAGTCCTGGGGAATGATCCATCTGTTTGCCATCTGTCACTGACTGATCAGGTAATTGGTCCACTCCCACTGGCTCGTAATGCTAGTGCAAAATGCTGTATGTGCTACACTGAATAAGAGAGAGCGCTTCTGAACAATATGAACAGCACATGGAACTATTGATGATTTAATAATAACCTAGTAATTCAGTGCAAATTCAAGTTGATATGTGCGAGTCCAACTGCGTTGTTATTTATTGGCCTATTAAAAGTTCAAGTTCCAGCTATCTTTCTCGCGTTTCATTGCCCGTCTTAGCCCATCTCGAGTTTCCTGTCTCTACCTGCACGTTATTTTTGTTGTTTTCATTTGGTCCATTTCTGTTTAAAAAAATATGCAAATAAACGTAAACAGTGCCTTATTGTGCAATACATTCACCAACTCCCATCACATCATGCCTGCCTGAATGTAAAGGTTTAAGTTAAGATATTTCTTAATTTGTTCTTAAAAACTGTACACAGAAAATAGCAAGCCTCCACCGTTGATTTATCCTCACAACCATTTCAAATCTTCACAATTCCTTCCCTCTGTTTTGCGCTCCAGCCTTGACAGTCCTGAATTCATATAATATATATATATATATATTTATATTCATATAATAATTCATAAACAAACAACCTGAGCTGTTTTTCAAACCCAGTCCCAGTGTGCTGTATTAGTAGATTTCTGTATCTGTTATTTGATTTGAGCTGGTAGCGTCAGGGCCAGTAGTTTCCTGATGATGTGGAACAACATCATTAATTTTCGCTTCCCACAACTTGCATTGACTTTCTATGAACTGCTGGTAGTCTAAAGAAACATTGTGCCACGCATTACTGCAAGTTGCAAGGATGCTGTGACTTCTTACCATCTATACTTTGAGCCGGGCCGTTTACCTCTTGGCTGGTTGCAGAACAAAAAAAAAAAGAACAGTCATGTTAACGTTAACTAAGCCTAGCGGTAGCCACCGGCTAACTGCCACTTATACAAACTTTGCATAGCTCATGTTTGTTTGTTGACATGACTCAGCTGTTTGATCAAATGACCAACGTTACCAACGTTGCAGTCTTATAGCCATTTCTAAAGATGCAGTGACTTCCTGATCATTTCCAGACATTACTCGAGTGACCTGCATGTTGAGCAACAAATGTCCTGTATGAGCGCTCTCATACCACACTCATATGTGCTGTACCGATCTACAGTAAAAGCTTTTGCACTGCAAGTGTGTATTTTTCGTCCGATATTGTCGCATGTTTATCGTGCGTTCCTTTATCGCAAAATAACTGGGATGTGGAGGCTAAATGACATCACATCCGTTTTGTTAGCGTTCCATTTGCAGAAAACTTGAGCTGGGAAGTTCACTGTTCATTGGTCAGATCCAGTCGCTAGCTAGGCTAGCCATTGTTAGCAATAACAATTGAAAACATGGCATTTCGCGGCATTTTGCACATACAAACACTGCAGCCTCATGTCCACACAGATAGAAGTTAGGCAGTGCTGTGTGTACAGCTGATTTAATGAGACACAAACAAAACAGAAGTGCTAAACAATATTACTACGATTACTACTACTGTTGTTGCGCGGCGCAGCCATCTTGGATTTTTGAGGTTGGGGCTGCTGAGGCTCCTACGAGTTTGGAATGGGAAATACCAGCTCTGATGACGATACCGCCCAGCTCATGACCTTTGAAGTCATAAGATTACCAGTTCCCACTTATAAAGGAATGCACGATTAAATACCACCTCATGACCTCATGTTGTTGATTTTCTGCATTTTTCGCATCAGTCGTCAATAGCCTTTTGCGAGCTGTTTGACCCATCTGTGTTTTCAGATGACGAATTAAAAAGTGTGTGCAATTACACCGCTAATCAAAAGCAAACAGATTTGTGAACAGCAATTATGCTGGAGAAAATGTGGCCAGGTGAATGCCAATCACTCTCATGTTTTCTGGGCATGTATGAAAATTCAACCATTTTGGGAGAATATTACACAGATCATACAGAAGGTGTTGGGATACGACTTTCCAAGAGAACCACATGTTGTGTATTTAGGGCTAATTGAAGAAAGTATCCCTCTGGATGACCTTTATTTGTTTAAGATTATGACCCTGGCCGGGAAAAAAGCCAAGTTATTTGTTATTTGCTATTTGCTATTTGTTTGCTCCATGTCTGTCATTTCATGTATATCACTGATAGGCTGTCGAAGTTCGACCTAGTTGTTTTATTTACCTGTTGTGTATGTGTGTGGAAAAAAGGAAAATAAAGAGTTAAAAAAAAAAAAAAAAAAGTGTGTGCAAAGACCTCCAGTTGCCATGACAGCGATATTAAGGGACAACACTTCATAGGAGAGATGACTTGTAGAAAAGACTTTTAATAACGAAAATGACAGCCCCTCACCTTCTACTTATGTTATCCATGTTTGCCAATCATGGACAGAAGAGTTATACTGTATACTAAAAGTCTACAGTGTTAAGTCATATTTATTAACCATCGAGTTTGTCGACCAGTTCCTCAAAAGTTGTATATATATAATATAGCTCATGATATACCTTATATTTCTGACTTTGATACAGGAACAATGTGCTGAATGGAATGTGATGGGGTTTTGTAGTAGTTTTGTTAATAGGGTGATTCTTCACTAAATGTGAAGCATCACAGCAGAGGAACGTGATTGGCAGACAGCACCAGCTCCCCTGATTCAAAAGCTGCAAGCCAACTATTTACGGATGAGTACCAATCAAAATAATCCTCGTGTGATCCACTTGAGCTAATCTGTAGGCATCTGTATAAGTGGATAAAAGTGGTAATGGGGGATAAAAATGGGATAAAAAATCGGGGGGGGGGGGGAATAAAAAAATAAGTGGATGGATTTTTCAAAATACATCAACTTTAATTGCAACCGCTTTCAAACAAAATCAAATCACAATGTTGCCTTCATTCAGAAATCTAAATAATATTGCACCAAATTGAAAGCCTAAAGTGGGGTGCTTTGCCTTGTTCGAAGGCTGATACAAGAGATATATTTTCAGCGTAGCCTGAACATATTCATTTCAAACATCTTGTATAGCTTTCTTTGCACATTAAACCCTGGGAACATTGAACCCTGGGAACATTGAACCCTGGGAACATTGATACGCTCCCGGAGCGACAGGCCCATTCGCTTTATTCAACATTAGTGTAGATTATACCTGTGAATGTAGCCTCTCTGTTCTGTGCCTGCCTGAGACATGATGTTCCCAGTGTGTCGTCCCCTGAAGGGTTCTAGGTGTGTCGTCCCCTGAAGGGTTCTAGGTGTGTCATCCCCTGAAGGGTTCTAGGTGTGTCGTCCCCTGAAGGGTTCTAGGTGTGTCGTCCCCTGAAGGGCCCTAGGTGTGTCGTCCCCTGAAGGGCTCTAGGTGTGTCGTCCCCTGAAGGGTTCTAGGTGTGTCGTCCCCTGAAGGGTTCTAGGTGTGTCGTACCCTGAAGGGTTATAGGTGTGTCGTCCCCTGAAGGGTTCTAGGTGTGTCGTCCCCTGAAGGGCTCTAGGTGTGTCGTCCCCTGAAGGGTTCTAGGTGTGTCGTCCCCTGAAGGGCCCTAGGTGTGTCGTCCCCTGAAGGGTTCTAGGTGTGTCGTCCCCTGAAGGGCCCTAGGTGTGTCGTCCCCTGAAGGGTTCTAGGTGTGTCGTACCCTGAAGGGTTCTAGGTGTGTCGTCCCCTGAAGGGCCCTAGGTGTGTCGTCCCCTGAAGGGTTCTAGGTGTGTCGTCCCCTGAAGGGCTCTAGGTGTGTCGTCCCCTGAAGGGTTCTAGGTGTGTCGTCCCCTGAAGGGTTCTAGGTGTGTCGTCCCCTGAAGGGCTCTAGGTGTGTCGTACCCTGAAGGGTTCTAGGTGTGTCGTCCCCTGAAGGGTTCTAGGTGTGTCGTCCCCTGAAGGGTTCTAGGTGTGTCGTCCCCTGAAGGGCCCTAGGTGTGTCGTACCCTGAAGGGTTCTAGGTGTGTCGTCCCCTGAAGGGTTCTAGGTGTGTCGTCCCCTGAAGGGTTCTAGGTGTGTCGTCCCCTGAAGGGCTCTAGGTGTGTCGTCCCCTGAAGGGTTCTAGGTGTGTCGTCCCCTGAAGGGCTCTAGGTGTGTCGTCCCCTGAAGGGTTCTAGGTGTGTCGTCCCCTGAAGGGCTCTAGGTGTGTCGTACCCTGAAGGGTTCTAGGTGTGTCGTCCCCTGAAGGGCTCTAGGTGTGTCGTCCCCTGAAGGGCTCTAGGTGTGTCGTCCCCTGAAGGGCTCTAGGTGTGTCGTCCCCTGAAGGGCTCTAGGTGTGTCGTACCCTGAAGGGCTCTAGGTGTGTCGTCCCCTGAAGGGCTCTAGGTGTGTCGTCCCCTGAAGGGTTCTAGGTGTGTCGTCCCCTGAAGGGCTCTAGGTGTGTCGTCCCCTGAAGGGCTCTAGGTGTGTCGTCCCCTGAAGGGCTCTAGGTGTGTCGTCCCCTGAAGGGTTCTAGGTGTGTCGTCCCCTGAAGGGTTCTAGGTGTGTCGTCCCCTGAAGGGCTCTAGGTGTGTCGTCCCCTGAAGGGCTCTAGGTGTGTCGTCCCCTGAAGGGCTCTAGGTGTGTCGTCCCCTGAAGGGTTCTAGGTGTGTCGTCCCCTGAAGGGTTCTAGGTGTGTCGTCCCCTGAAGGGCTCTAGGTGTGTCGTCCTCTGAAGGGCTCTAGGTGTGTCGTCCCCTGAAGGGTTCTAGGTGTGTCGTCCCCTGAAGGGTTCTAGGTGTGTCGGTGTGTCGTCCCCTGAAGGGTTCTAGGTGTGTCGTCCCCTGAAGGGTTCTAGGTGTGTCGTCCCCTGAAGGGTTCTAGGTGTGTCGTCCCCTGAAGGGTTCTAGGTGTGTCGTCCCCTGAAGGGCCCTAGGTGTGTCGTCCTCTGAAGGGCTCTAGGTGTGTCGTCCCCTGAAGGGTTCTAGGTGTGTCGTCCCCTGAAGGGTTCTAGGTGTGTCGTCCCCTGAAGGGTTCTAGGTGTGTCGGTGTGTCGTCCCCTGAAGGGCTCTAGGTGTGTCGTACCCTGAAGGGCTCTAGGTGTGTCGTCCCCTGAAGGGTTCTAGGTGTGTCGTACCCTGAAGGGTTCTAGGTGAGGACAGGCTATTTTCAGCAGCCATATTGCAGTGCTGCCCTGTGCCAATTTGACTGACAGCTCAGTTTGAGAGTGGCAGAAAGGCTTTATGTCGCCTCTGGATGATCTGCCAATCACAACCAGACCTGTGTGAGTGTGTGTGTGTGTGTGTGTGTGTGTGTGTGTGTGTGTGTGTTTGTGCGTGTGTGTGTGTGCATGCGTCCGTGCATGTGTGCACACTTGTATACTCATTTATGTTTGTATTGCATGTGCACACGTGCTTGTGACATGTGTGAATATGTGCGCATACCTGCAAATGTCAGGTGTATTTGAATTGTTGTGGGATTTCAAAAGGTCATCTATTGTTTTGTTTCCAATAAACTGCCAGTCAGTCTGTAAGGTAACATGACCATACTCACAACGACGAGCAATATACACTCGCCAAAGCTGCACTAGTTTCCATAACATTTCACCTCATTCTGCTGGGTGAAATTTGAAAAACAAATCTTGAATTAGTTTAATATTTTAATGATCATATTTTAATGTATATCCCCTAGCCTCGACAACAATGACTTGTCAAAGCATATTTTAATTTGGATAGAAACAACATAAATGTACATCAAGTCAAATATAATGACATACTTGTTAGTGTGTTATATTTCAACGATAACAAAACAAAAGCATGAATACTAGTGCTACACCTCCGTTTTATTAGACAGGCTCCCCAAAATATCAAACTAAATAATGGCATCATCCCTGGCCTTTTGGGGGATTTGTTACACATTATGCTGCAGTATTATGTCTAGAATGTCTCCAGAGTCACTGGGAAACCACAAAACTATTCTAAAGAGGGAGTCACTTTCACACCTGGAAAGTATCCAAGGTGTCAGTTATCAACCTCAAAGTGGCCTCGTTGAAAAGCGTTGCAGATATAGCTTCATCACTGTGCAACGATATGGAAGATATGGCCCACATTGTCTTACATCACCACTTTTTTTTTTATATATATATTTTATTTTTCATTTTTTATATGCAATAAAGACACACAAGAACAAAACAAAAAACAAAAACAAAGACACACAAGCTCAGTCACACGAAAGGAAAAGAAAGAAAAAGCATACACATATCAACATTACAACATCGTAGTGAGGTGCTACCATGATGAGTAAACGAGATATCAGTTGGGTGAGTTACCCGTTGCCCCTAACCTCGTCCAAGTAGGCCATAAATGGGTCCCAGATGGTAGAAAACTTCCTAAGTGAATTGGTCTTACATCACCACTTTGACTAGTGCAATAGATATAGTCAATGTCTCGACATAGACGCTAGGGTAACTGGCATGGGGGGCGTGGTCAGGGTGGGGGTAAATCCTCCCGTTCTCCCCATTCAGCATAGTTAGCATTTAGCTGCTAGCCCAGCCCAGGCAGACAGCATCGGTGATTCAACCACCGCAGTAAACGCACGTCTGAACAGACGTCTATGTACCTGCTCTAGAATCCCCAATCCTGTAGTGTAGAGCCGCAGCACCGTCCTTTGGTGAGTCAGCCCATTGAGATATATGGGGGGTTTTACCCCACTCGCGCGCCAGCTGTTTAACATTTTGTGGACGTTCCCACACAAGACCGACTGTATCTATGCAATGACAGGATTTTTGTGAATGAATGTTTTCATTAGTAATGGAGTAACACCTACGCATGCATGTCTAGGTACTTGATTCGTCTCGGAACAGGTGTAAAGGGCGGGGCTATAGAGTGGTAGTAAAGCCTCCTGGACGTGATATGTCTACTCTTCAGCCTGTCTAGACCGTCCTCTTACATTACAGCCTACACTTTCCGTGGAGGGCGCCAGAAAGAGACCTCATCAAAGATTTACAGTGCTCACAGGAATCAGTCAATGAGGCGCGGGGAGATGGCAGGGAGGGTAGATGAAGGAGAGACAGACATTGATGAGAGAAGAGGAGATAGGTAGGTAGGCCAACGGGGAGATGAGGCAGGCATGAGAGATCTGGATAAGTGTCCTCCTTCTCAAGTTGGACTGTCTGAAAGCAAACCAGTGTAAATAACTCTCCATTTTTGCTGCAAAGGTTGTTCAATAGATGTCAAGCATCTGTACGAGATGAGAGGAGCCCTGCCTGCGTACCTGCTGCGTGTGCCCAATACATTTTCAAACCGCTGGAAGGACACAGCATCATGTCAGTTGAGCCAGTCACTTGTTGACAGTGATTATGCTGCTCAATCAAATCAGACTGTAGGATTTAGTATGAACACACACTTGACTGAGCATCTTCCCCATTGTTATAAATGTATTCAAATGTAAGAAATATATGTTATAAATGTATTTAAATGTAAGAAATATATGTTATAAATGTATTTTAAATGTAAGAAATATATATATTATAGTATTATTATTATTATTATTATTATTATTATTATTATTATATTATATATATATATTATATTATATATATATACTGTATATATATATATATATATATATATATATATATATATATATATATATATATATATATATACATATACATTATATATATAATGTAATATATATATTACATTTAAATACATTTATAACAATGGGGAAAATGCTATACATTCAGTATAGTTACAGTAAGTGGGTGGGTTATCCATGTCTATGAACAGAGACCAGTTTCATTCTTTCATTCTTCCCATCATTAGTAAAATGGTGACACGATGCGGAACCATAGCAACCACTCAGAACAGCCAGGGTGACTGTGTCACATGACAGAGAGAGAAGCATCCCCGCTATAAAAGGCTGTCTGTGACTGTGCATCTGTGTGTGTGTGTGTGTGTGTGTGTGTGTGTGTGTGTGTGTGTGTGGGGTGACTTCTGTTAATTAGCTGCCAACATGGTCTATAGTCTCTTCTCACTGATCTAGCTGTGATGTCTCTTCATAGGGAGCCCGCAGTAACCAGGCTTTCTTTGGAGTTAATTAAGGGCAAAACAGGGCAAACATGTTTGTGACAGGTGTCAGCCACGGTCCCAAAATGTTTGACCAAAATGTCCTGTCAATGTCTCTGACAAAGGGCATTTGAACTTGTTTGTAGAAGTAACTCAAAATACGTTTAATAAGAAATTGAGCTCATTACTTTCCACAGAAGGTAATGAGCAATTGCAGACTTGATTATAAAACTTTGTTGGAAATAACTTGTACTAAGCAGCACCCTATAACAGGCAACCTGGTTTAAATAGCCCTTCCTATTCATAGTATTCCGATGATGTCACAAGCCTTTTTCCTACCAATATGGCGCTACAATACACACAGCTCATTGGCTGCAAGTGTCACTTGATTGTAATCACCTGTTAATTGATCACAATCACCTGTTGTTTTCCTACCAAAATGGCTGCGTGGTGATGTAACAGAATACTATCAATACTAAATGGAAAGCCTGACTTTTGATATAAAAAATAAATTAATAGATGATGGGACAATGACACGCTGGCGATTTGACAAAAACAAGTCGCTTGGTGTAAGGTCATCGTTAGTCGCTTGCTACAATTAGTCCAAAATTGTTTGATGCCATCATCTTCCGTTGATACTATCTTTGTCAGAGTTGACTAAACCAGCCCAAACCACTGAATGGAAACTGATTAGTGTGAAATAGCCGTCCGCGGCGCTGCCCATGTTTTCATTCAGCTAAGGACCTTTCTGTGTCAGCATGTAACATGTGATTACGACAAGGTTTGGAGAGAAAATAGACGAGGGGGGAAAACGGGACCCCCAAAGACCTCATTTACTTTGTTAATAGAATCCCTAATCAGAGATAAAAAGGAATAATGGAGGCTTCAGGCAGGCGGAGTGTTTGGAGGGCTTTAATGAGGTAACTACGCAAAAACAACACCGATGTCAGGAGGACAGGAAGTGGCTGGGACGGGGGCGAAAACAAACAAAATAAAAGGACGGCAAAGGAAGTGCATTGTGGGGGTGAATTGTTTGCACAACTGATATAGAATTCAGAGATGTTCCGTGAGTCACATACAATAATACAGTGTATATCAATAATAGATAGGGAAAGTATACTTGCAAATAACGAAATACATTGTTTGCATGAATGAAAATAATATTACCCCGGGCCTAACAAAGTTCTGGCTTTACAAAAACCAGTGTGGGGAGACTTCAGCACATCTTCATCATCATCATCATCATCACGAGTAAACAACCAACTTGGTATAAAACGTTGAGGCATTTAAACAACACAACAACACAATATGGGCACCGATTGGTCGAAAAGAAGAAAAAGACACCAATAGAGACATTGCATGTAATAGGCCACGCCCATCACGGGGGAAGAGATCCGTTCATTTCCACACACCAGCATCATTTTCCTTGAATTAAACATAGCTAAAAGCTGTTGTGTGGTGGGGCTGCGCAGAAAACAAATGTAAAAAATGGCCAGTTAAAGTTTTTTTGTACTCCTGAGCAAAACAAGGAAGCCATTGAGAATTGGCGAGAAGAAAAATGTGGATCTAGTGTTCATCTTCCGTATATACGATCTTTTGGTGCAACACGCAACCATGCATGTGACATAGGAGAACGGCAGGATTGGACAGGAGTTTGTGTTTTCCCCCGTCTTGGGCGTGGTTTCTGAATGATGACGCGTTACGCAGTGTCTCTATACTACACGATAAGCGAGCCAGTAGTTCATTTGACTTTCACACCTAAACCTTAATGGGGCTGTTTGTTAGAGATCACTATTCTTGCTTTTGTACCTACTACAGAACAAGCTCCAAAAAAAAAAAACTGCTCAAGATACAATAAAATAAGACGACGATCTCCCATATGAGTAATACACTTTCTGTGCTCATTAGCGCCCCCTACAAAGCCATCTTGTTGTTGTTGTTATGAGAGTTTAGGGGTGTCCAACATTTTTTGAACGGGGGCCAGATTAGATCATGTGAAAATACCGGGGGGGGCAGGTGCTTCTCACATCATATGGCTTATAAATCAAATCAAATCAAAAATCACATATAAATGTACTCTAAAGATTTTGTTTACATCTGAAAACATTAGTTCTGCATGTGCTGTTCCTACTTGGTGCTTGTACAAACTGTATGATAGTGGTGTCATCGTTAGGTGATGGGAGAAAATGCAAATTGAACTTGCTTGATTCACCAATACTGTGTGGAGGGCCACATATAGTATATTTTGAGAGACGAGCCGAGGGCCACTTAAAATCAGTCCGCGGGGCCGCAATTGGCCCCAGGGCCGGACTTTGGACATGCCTGGGTTTAGATTGTGTAGAACGTGTCACTGCTGTGGTCGTTCGCGTCTCCAGTTGACAGCTGTCAGTCTTGAAATGCACGAGCACGTGATTTAGAGGAACAGCGTTCCACAGAGCAGCTTCTGAGAGGCGCTATGACCTCAGATGTCAGCTGTCCATCACACGGAGCTTCAGAGAGGGCACGTTTCTGCTCGCAAAGGAATTCGGATGAGGAAAATCGTTCCCCTCTTATGCATTAATTGCATACATGATGTCTATTATCATTATTTCACTGCACGTTCTTAGGATTTAATGGAACTTTATTCAACTGCACTGGTTTTCATGGTAGATAGTGTAGTGTAGACTCGGTTGTTGTCAGTGTTTAAAACCAAGCTTATTATGCTTATTGTTGATTTACAATAATAAATATTCACATTTTCCTACTGTGGTTTGTATGGAGGGTTAGTTACAGGACAGTTTAAATTTAAATTCACATGTGAACACTGAACACTATTGAGATGTCGACATCAGCAAGCTTCCAGTGACGGAATCACATGTCAACTTTCTGGAAGCTAAGATGGCGACCCGCCAGATGCCGTGGGTGAAATCTGATTGGCTGGGCCGTGACGGAAGTTAGGTCATACAAAAGAGCCGTGTAAGAAGAGTTGTGCCATCTCCATTCACTCCAATGGACCAGTTTTTTTACTCTCAAGAGTTCCAGGAAGTAAAGGTCCTCGATTAAGCAGCACTGTCGAGTTGCAGCAAAATGGACAGTTTGTGTTGTACTTGAAAAGTTTTTTGTTTTCCTTGAATCAAATTGTCCATTATCAGCTTTATTTTAGCATTCGAAAGTAGCGCGAGACCCATTCCTGGCTGTTCATTGGCTAATGAGTCTCGCATTTTGGTCCTCCGCTGACGCCACTCTCTCTCTCTAGGGGACACTAGTCATACAGCGTGATTCGTTATTTACAGTCCGGCATGCACCGCCCACGAGCTCTGTGGTTGGTCTGTCACGCATCTTTTCTTTTTGTCTTGAAGGCGTTAACCACTTTTCAGAGTTGTGTTCCAGACATAGATATTAATATCTACGTCTGGCTACTGTGAGACTAACCTGCGAGAGTGACTCACTGCATCATTCAACACAAAAAGCTTTCATCAATTTATAAGTGTCTGAATGAACAGATTTTGATCAAACGGGTAATAATGTCCAATATTACATGCTGCACCATCCTTGACGATATCACAGTTTTGCATAATATACTCAAATAATGTTATATGCCAGGGCTTTAATTCCAAAAAAAGAGCAGCAAAGGTCATGTTCGACCATGTTGGATTTTAAGCATTAATTAGGATATCGCTGAGATACCTTTTCAATGATATCGAGTGAGTGAGCTCCCCTGTGTCAAGCCTGTCACTGCTCACAACGGTCTTGCCCTGCCGAGAAGGTTCACCAGCAGTGGAGGTGGGAGGATGCTCAAGAGAGCCAGAGTGAGAAGGGGGGAAACTAGGAATAGAAGTTTGACTTAAAAATAGTAAAATACACATTCCACTACTTATTTTTGAGTCAACATCACAGCCTGTTGATGGGCAGAACATTGGCGTGCACTGTCTGTAGGTTATTATGTGCAACGCTTGGCACACATACACTACAAACTTTACAGCATTTAAGATGTAGGCTTTTCAGATAGACCACGACAAAGATAGGCTTTGCATCGGTCCTACACAGCAGCCAGCATGAAACCTGCTATAGCTGTGATGAGCAGAGAGGTATGACAGGGTGTGGGATGCCATCCCTATTTTAAGGTGCTCCACTGTGCAGCAGAGCAGGGTAAACAGATACCACCGGTGGTTATAGAGGCTGACATGCATATTGTGAACTCAACATCCCGGGCCAGTGTCTGTTGTTCGTTCGCTAGCTTTAGCTTAGCACACCAGGGGATATGCAAAAGAGGATAGAGATGAAGTACATTCTGAGCACGAGCAAACGTCGTTCCCGTTCATCGGAACATACAATGCATGCACAGTGCACATGCACAAACACACCTCTTAATGAGGGTGAGATGCGCTGACCTGTGACCTGACGGTTGTCCATCTCAGAGTTCGCCTCCTTGTGGCCCTTAACATTGGTCTCCAGGGTTTGTGCTCGCACAAAATCACTGGACTCTTATTTACATACGATTCAGCAGAAAGGTCTGCTTGAAGAAAGTGCTGTCTCTGGCAGTATGAACGGAGGAAAACAATCTCTTGAGTCGGGTCTGAGCCATATTGATCTCCTGATTACAAAGCTGTCATGCTACTATTGAGCAATTAGCCTACCTCGTTTACAAGCTACCTCACGTTGGTTTGGCATAAAAAAAAACATCGGCTCTCCCTTATCTGTTTTCTACTGTGATTGATAGCTGACCGATGCCGGATTATTCGAACGATTATTTTCATTATCGATTAATCCGTCGATTATTTTCTTGACTAATCAATTAAGTCATTTTAGTTTATAAAATGACAGAAAATGGTGAAAAATGTCGATCTTTTCCCCCCAATAGCTTTTGTCCCGACCAAGAGTCCACAACCCAAATAATATTTGTAAAATATATTTATAATCAGTTTACTGTGGTAAAATACTGAAGAAACCAGAAAATATTCACATTTAACTGGAACGAGAGAAGTATTTAATTCTTTAAAAATTAATGTAAACAATGAATCGATTAAGTTGGCGATTAATTTCCCATCGATCGACTAATCGATTAATCGGCTAATGCAGCTCTAGATTAAGGTGACCAGATTTCTCAAATGAAAATCGGGGA
This sequence comes from Poromitra crassiceps, assembly GCF_964638095.1. Lineage (NCBI taxonomy): Eukaryota > Metazoa > Chordata > Actinopteri > Beryciformes > Melamphaidae > Poromitra > Poromitra crassiceps. Next base: position 18,136,577 of record NC_139647.1, read on the forward strand.
CATTTCCAGTCCGGCAATCGATATATCATAAAAATATCCAATGTTATTACCTATGAAATAATAAAGGGAAATTATTCCGGTTTTGTTTATTTTGTCCATGGCTGTTGGACTGTAATAAGTGACCCCCCCCCCCCCCCCACACACACACACGCACACGCACACGCACACACGCACACACTTCATTCACTGTGCCCCTTTACAAAATGTCAATGTGTTCTCCAGCAGCATTGGCCTGGCCTTCCGAACCTACAGCGCCGGATGTTTTATGAATAGCCTCAGATCTCAAAAAGTATTTTCGGTCCTAATTGCTTTTTCAATGTTTTCCTGTAAGAGCAGGAAGCAGCAAAAGATGTAAACACTTGTTGGATGCCTGGATCAAAACATAGACTCATAGAATCCATTCTCATTCAGATATATTCAGGTGAGAGCGCTTAAGGGTCCCCTTTGAAATTGACCATATATGCCGGTTTTTCAAAATTCATTATTTAGCCCCCTTCCTTCCCGACAAGGTATCGGCCGCAGAAAATCGGGGACATTTTCAGGGACAGCTCCAGCCGGGGACAGGTCACCAAAAACGGGGGACTGTCCCCGAAAATCGGGGACGTCTGGTCACCTTACTCTAGATGGAGTTTTCAGCACACTAAAGATAAACATGTTTTTTTTTAAATCAGATTGGGCACTAGGGCATCAGACAGCACTAGGGGAGCAGTGACAATCTTTCTTGTTGCATCCGTGAAATCCTGTGCAGTAATCTTTAGTGTGTGTGTGTGTGTGTGTGTGTGTGTGTGTGTGTGTGTGTGTGTGTGTGTGTGTGTAACCCCTGGGTCTCCTGTCTGTGTCCCCGGGGCCTTGGTCTTGCCTGACCCAGTAGACAGCGTCTCCTTTTTAATGTAAGATGGATGAGATTGGGGCTGAGATGAGGCGTAGCATGACTGCGGCGCCCTCAGGCTCCCTATACATAAAACATGTTCGAATTGGACCGCCTCTCGGAGATCCCGGAGATCTGAGTTTTATGTGATGAAGTAACCTGAGCTGTGATCCTAGACCAGCCCTCAAAAAGCTTCACGTATAATAATGTATAATAATAGTGTATAATGTATACTTTCCTCTTTTGGGTGTCCTCTGCCACTCACTTGCAGCGGCTTGAAGTGTATCCTGCATTCCATTAAGCAGGGATTTCAGGTAAATCTAATTATTTTCATAATCGGCTCGTAAAACCCTATAAATTCTAGTCTTACTGTTGTGTAAGTTTTACATTAGTGTTATTATTATTATTATTATTATTATTATTATTATTATTATTGAGGTCCCAATCGCACTACATAGCTAGCCTACAACTTTGCCATTTGAGAGGCCCAATGTAGAGGAGCAATGGGTTTGTAGGTGTGTAGGCACTGACATCAACAGAGTCACGACTGGTTGTTTGTTTGTGTGTGTGTGTGTGTGTGTGTGTGTGTGTGTGTGTCTGTCTGTGCGTGTGTTTGTGTGTGTTGCGCACGTGCCCTCATCATTGTATTGGTAAATGATGGTGTGTGTGTGTGTGTGTGTTGTGTACACTTGTGTGTGCAATGTAATGAATCCCACCTCCTGCCCAGTAGGTCTCAGTGAGAGTGATTGAGGCGATGCAGAGTGGCAGCTATGATGTCTCCTAAATCAGACAGGTACAAATATGCATGCTCCTGTCAGAAGGTAATGAGAGGCCATTAGCCAGCTTCCATGTGCTGATGAACCAACAGACACAGACACACACGGCCTCCCGACACCGCGGACGGAATACACAAGTAGACTGTGCTGCCAATATGCTTTCTCAGTAATGCAGGGGAAATAATAGTAGTTACATGTAATGGGATTACAATAGGAAAAAATTGCAACAGTGATATGTGATTTCTGGGGGCGCGTGAGGTGGACCCAGGGTGTGGCTGTGAGGTGGACCCGCGGTGTGTGGGCGTGAGGTGGACCCGGGGGGTGGGGGCCAGAGTCCTGCGCGGGTCTGATTTTCCCGCTCATTGAAGTCAATGGGGAGAGGCTGGTGTTTTCCTCCTAAAAGGGGGCGATCGGCTAACTGCCGATCGGATGTATAGACTAGCCGTTTCCCGTCCAGCAAAATACACATCGTTTTGCAACCCCAACCCTGCAAAGGTTGGAATGTTGCTGGATGTCACGTTCTCCTATGTCACGTGCATGGTTGCGTGTTGCACCAAAAGATTGTATATACGGAAGATGAACACTAGATCCACATTTTTCTTCTCGCCAATTCTCAATGGCTTCCTTGTTTTGCTCAGGAGTACAAAAAAACTTTAACTGGCAATTTTTTACATTTGTTTTCTGCGCAGCCCCACCACACAACAGCTTTTAGCTATGTTTAATTCAAGGAAAATGATGCTGGTGTGTGGAAATGAACGGATCTCTTCCCCCGTGATGGGCGTGGCCTATTACATGCAATGTCTCTATTGGTGTCTTTTTCTTCTTTTCGACCAATCAGTTGTTGCTGGAGCAGATGGACTTTACTCCTAACTAAAGGTTGCGAGGGGCGGGGCCTTAGAGATATTGAGGCCAGACTCCTAATTATAAGGAAGTGATGCCCATGGAGAGTGGAAGAGAGGTCAGAGGTCAAATTGGTTAAATAGCTCTCTAGACCTTCTGACTGCAGCTCAGTGGGCTTATTGCCTCTTAGTCCCCTGCCAGTTCAGCCAAGTGGATAAATAGGATACTAGGAGAGGATAATAAATATTTCTTCCATCTTTTCAGAAATCATCTTTCTCCGGTCCAGCAGGTATAACTTGATTTGTAAGAATTTCAACCAGGTCTGGAGCTGTGGGAGTTTCAATATCACTATGGTGACTGCCGTACAGCACGCACACATACACATACATACGCACGCACGCACACGCCCACACACCCACACACACACACACACACACACACACACACACACACACACACACATACACACACACACACACACACACGCACAAGGAAGCGCATCAAAGTAATCTAGCAGTATTTGAAAATATATGGTAGGATTATAAGGCTCCATGGTCAACAACAGATGGCAAATCATGTGGAGGATGACAGATACACGTAGGCTACTAATGTACATGACTCAGAGGCACCGGCATAAAAATAAAACTATAAGCGTTGATCCTAAATATAAGCATCACATGACTACTGACAGTTCAAGCTAGCAGTATGAAAATAGAAACATCATAGTACCGTACTTACATTTATATGGTCACAATATCGTAAAAGAAAAGATGTTTTAACATTTGAGATCAGACAATGGAAATAGTGTTATTGTTAGTGATATTGAATAGGCTAATGTGTGCTAGATTCATATTATCATAGGACCGCTATCGTACCAGTATTTTCCTACAGTGTCTTACCGTATATACTATACACACACCTATATGATAGATTCCATTTAGTACAGTGTGCTGATTTATTGAACTACAATTTCAAACATGAACGTCCTCGCATTTGCATGGAGTCCATCTAAACATTTATGAAAATGTTTGATTTACTGATTTAAAAGATGATACGAATGTTTGATGTCTCACATTCCAGAGACACTAGGTAGCCTAAGGTACTGTAAGAATAACTATCATGGGTTTTACAGTTCAGTCATATATTTTTATGTGTTATTAAATGTCTTTCTCATCAGCTGGACGTGCTAATTTGTCTCCCAGTGCTGTTTGCCAGTGTCATTATCGTTTCAAACAAACACGGCGTTGTGATGCTGTTTTAACCGGTTTGTGTGGTCCTGTTTTAACCGGTTTGTGTGGTCCTGCTGTTTTAACCGGTTTGTGTGGTCCTGCTGTTTTAACTGGTTTGTGTGGTCCTGCTGTTTTAACTGGTTTGTGTGGTCCTGCTGTTTTAACTGGTTTGTGTGGTCCTGTTTTAACCGGTTTGTGTGGTCCTGCTGTTTTAACTGGTTTGTGTGGTCCTGTTTTAACCGGTTTGTGGGGTCCTGCTGTTTTAACCGGTTTGTGTGGTCCTGCTGTTTTACCTGTTTGTGTGGTCCTGCTGTTTTAACTGGTTTGTGTGGTCCTGCTGTTTTAACCGGTTTGTGTGGTCCTGCTGCATGTTTGTATGTCAAAGTGAAAGAGGTGTAAAAACCTATTCATCCCTCCACTTTCCCCTGGACCTCAAGGATTATCCTACAGGCAGATTTTCTCTGTCCATTCGATCCATCACCAACATACGCGTATATAATTATTACATATTAAAAAAACAACCTCAAATGAACCAAACATTGACTTTCTATTAGGGCTGTGGCGATTCACTTATCTCCCGATTCGATACTATCACGATTCTTGGGTGCCGATTCGATTTATATTGCGATTCTTAAGTATTGCGATTCTACGATTATTGCGATTCGATATTACGATTTATTGCGATTTTTGTTTATTTTTTTCTTTTCTTTTTTCAGTTTGTTTGCTTTTTTACACTAGATTAGAACATGGGAAAAGTTGAATCATACACTAGAGACTGTATATGATATATCATGAGTAGGGCTGGGCGATATAGTTAAAAACAGGGGCGGACTGGGATCATAATTCAGGCCGGGCATTAGATACCAAGCAGGCCAGGCTGATATGGGCCAACGCGCGTGAAATTTGGGCCGTTTGAAGCCAGATTTGGGCCGTTTGAAGTCCAATTTTACAATGAGATGCACCCACTTTAACCCTGAAGTGTAATTATTACTTCAGACTAACTAATAAAGTAATAAAACCACTAGTAAACCAGTAGGCGGCGCCTGGCCTGCTGTTCAGTGAGTGGCCTGACTGCAAGCACCCAAAAAAAAAAAAAAAAAAAAAAATTTTTTTTTAATTTGCGATTATCGATTCTGGAATAAAAGATCGATCCAAAAAATCGTGACATTAAAAATCGCGATACTTAGGTGAATCGATTTTTTCCCCCACCCCTACTTTCTATCAGTGTACAGGTTTATCGTTGTCTGTCATCTCATAGGGAGAGATTTTAAACCACTTCTACAGTTCACAATCTTTACGCTTGGATTAGTTCTCTCTGAGCTTGTGTGTGTGTGTGTGTGTGTGTGTGTGTGTGTGTGTGTGTGTGTGTGTGTGTGTGTGTGTGTGTGTGTGTGTGTGTGTGCGCGCGCATGCGCGAGTGCGTGCGCGAGCCTACGTGCGTGTGTAGCAAACCCATTTGCCTTGTGCAGTGTTGGGCAGTAATAATAATTACTTTTGATACCAAGTAATGTAATCTTATTACTTTTTTTTTAAAGAAGTATAAGTAAAAAGTTACATTATTACACTTCCTGAGTACTCAGTGTTTCCCAACACCCGCGACATTTGCTGCCGCTGGGACGCGAGGAAACGATATGATTGGGCATTTCAGAGAGAGAGAGAGAGAGAGAGAGAGAGAGAGAGAGAGAGAGAGAGAGAGAGAGAGAGAGAGAGAGAGAGAGAGAGAGAGAGAGAGAGAGAGAGAGAGAGAGAGAGAGAGAGAGAGAGAGATAAACACATTGGCTATTTGTGTGGTAATTATTTTGGACCTGGCATGGTGTGTCTGTGGAGCTGCCAGCCTGCACCTTTCCTCAGTCCTGTCACGTGTCACGCCCACAACACACACACACACACACACGCCCACAACACACACACACACAACACACACACACACACACGCCCACAACACACACACACACACACACACACACACGCCCACAACACACACATGAAGTCATCAGACGGTCCCGCTGGCGCAGAGCAAAATCGTTTCCATGCGCAAGTTCAAGTTGCTGCGAGGAAGCTTGAGAAATGTTGCCTGGGTTTTGTGTTTGTGTTTGTCAGAAGAGGTGTTGGAGATGAGAGGAGAGCTGTGACCTAATGAGGATGACAACACACAGACCGCAGACTGTGAAAGGGAGAAGAACGCTTTCAACTTGGACGAGTCGCTCCCAAATAACGGTGGGCTGAAAAGTCTACTTGACATAACATCATCATCACAGCATTCTGGATCAAAGTCCGGGCCGAATATCCTGAGATCGCCACAAAAGCACTGAAAACATTTGCTTCTAATTGCCAACATCCTCGTTAACACTCCTCTTCTCGATGGGAGTGAACCGTCTTGTTGCACAGCAGGGCTCCCACAGTGTGAACTGATTGGTGAGTTGCAATGTCTTTCTTTATGTACATGCGAGCAAAATACGCACTTAGACACACACAAACACGCACAACCACGCGCGCACACACACACACACACACACACACACACACACACACACACACACACACACACACACAGAAATGCATACGTAGGAGACAGGACAGGGTTTTACAACAGACATTGTAAAGGTTGTTGTCCACTCTGTGCTTGCATAGATTTGAACAGAGGTTGGCTTTGCAGAGGCTTTGCCTAACAGCAGCTTTTCTAACTGCCTGCTTAACTGAACGAGTAGAAGAGGCAAAGTAAAGCCGTGATGCAGAAACACTAAACACTATTCCTGCCTGCTCGCCCTATTTGTTTCCTTCTCAGTCCAACTATTCCCTCCTCTCCCTTTCTCTCTCTCTCTTTGTTAATGCAACTCTACCCCTCTCTCCCTTCACTCCTCTCTCTCTCCCTTCCTCCCTGCATCCATCTCTCCTTCCTGCCCTCCCTCCCTCCCTGCCTCTCTCCCTCCCTCCCTCTCTCCCTGCCTCCCCCCCTCCCTCCCTCCCTCCTCTGATGCTGTGGGACTGGGAGGGGCTGAGTGAGTGAGTGACAGCTCCTGCATTGTGCCTGTGTGCTCCGCTCCATCTGGGACTCAGGCTTCTCTCACTGGTAACTGCAGAGCTCGATCTCTCTCTCTCTCTCTCTCTCTCTCTCTCTCTCTCTCTCTCTGCCCCACCCCTCTCTTGTCATATTCTCTTTATCTGCACACACACACACACACACACACACACACACACACACACACACACACACACACACACACACACACACACACACCTCCACTCCCTATTTTTCCATTTTCTCTATGCCTTTCTGCATCTCCTCCACCCACTCTGCTCCTCCATCCCTGCTAACGGAGGTGGGCAAGCTTCCCAGCGCTGGTGGTGCATCTAGCAGGTGCAGCCTCCCTCTCTCTCTCTCTCCTCCCTCCCTCTCTCTCTCTCTCTCTCTCTTTCCCTCGCTCAACCAGTGTGCACACTCTGTCCGTGTGCGTGCGTTTTCTCCCTCACCCCCCCCCCCTCTCATTCTCTCTCTCTCTCTCTGAGCGAAGGCACCGGGCTCCGGGAGGCAGCTGTATACTGTTATGTGTCTGCATCAGAACTGCCACAGGTAAAGACGGGCTGCATGGTCGGATGTCGCTAAGCCCACAGGAGGGGAGTGCGAGGGAGGCGCTGCTGCTGCGGTAGCGTGGGGCTCTCATCCTGGCGTGGGGCGCGCATTTTTTTCTAATCATCTCCGAGGAAGCTCCCCCCGGAGGAAGGACGCGCGGAGCATCCACAGCAACCCACAAATCACAGGGCTGACTGGAGAGAGAGAGAGCAGCAGGCGCTCCTCACAGGGACGCAGGAAAGATCAGAAAGAGAGAGAAGCAGGCGGGGGATATTTTCTCTCCTTTTCTTTTAGCTATTATCTTGCTTTCTCTCTTTCTCAGATCGTCAGATTTTGTCTTTCTTTCTCTCTCTCGTCCTTTTCGTCTCTTTGGTGGAACGTTCACCGCGAGTAGATGAGGCGAGCGCATGCTGCAGTATTTAGGGGACAGCAGGGGTGCTGATCGGACAGCTCTGGGAATCTGATCCACCGTCGACAGGAGAGGGAGCAGGATCACACGTCGCAGTCGCAGATCTCTCCGCCCTGTGATACCACCACCACGGCACGACAACACCCGTCTCTCTCCGTCTTCAAGTCCTCAAGCTCAAGTGTGTTTTCACTGGATCCTGAACACTCATTGGATTCTACTGTTTTTTTTTTTTTTCTCCATGTTATTTTTTATCCTACACTGGAATTTAGAGCGTCCGTAAAAAGGGAGTCGAACTGGATTTGGATCCAAAGGAGTGATATATTCACCGTCAAAAAGGGAGAAGCTGTTTGAAAAAAAAACGACGGTCCGGCAAAGATAAGGGGGTCCTAGGAGAGTGTGGTGGTCGACGACAGACAGACGCATCGACGGGGCAGATCTCTCTGCTCTCGTCTCAGTTACGAAAGAGAGCGATTTCGGGGAGCCGAGGGAGACGCTGACTCGGCTAAAGCTGTCGGAACAGCCTGCATCGGTACAAGAAAAAAGAAAAGGGGGTGTTTGGTTGTGCACAGGGTGGGGACGCAACAAGACCCACCCTGCAAGTTTCACTTCCCCCCCTATCAATAAAACAATCACGTCCTGTCGTGGAGTGTATATTTCACAATAAAACAATAGCGTCCTGTTCCTGTCGTGGAGTGTACTTGTATATGTCACGTCTGTGCAAAGTGGGAAACAAGCTTTCGGGGATTGTGGATTTTTGCTGCAATGCCATCTGAACATTGATGCCACAGCTTTCTTCACGTGCACAGAGACGTAAGGCTGTTCCTCCTCGCCCATCTCTTCTCCCATCGCTCTCTTTGTCCCTCGTTCTCCCCCGTCAGAAGCATCGTTTGAATTCCTCTGCATGTAATAAATAATCCATCCTCCAAGTTGGGACATCATCGTTGCTTCAGTCCATCCGTGGACATTTGGAGTGGGACAGGACTAAAAGTGGACTACTCGGGCAATTATCCATCCATGCCAGGTCTCCCATTTCTCACGGGGTGTCTCTGAGTGCCTGTGTCTGTGCGCGTGTCGCTCGTGCCTTTTGTGGATTTGTGTCTGCATGTCTCCTCAGCACCACCGCTCCCCACCACCTCTCTATCCGTGGATTACGTATTTGCGCGTGTGTTTTTGAGCGTACCATTCCGTGGGAATCCTGTTTATCTTCTTCTTTTTTTATCGTCAATGTGTCCGGGAGTGTCTGGAACCTTTCTTGCCATGTGCGACCCGTGTCTCTCACAGGGTTAACCCTCGATGAGCCATAAAGGACGGCGCGGAAGGATGAGCGAGTGTTCCGGGGCGGCCGTGTCCGGGGCGGTGATCCTGGAGGAACCCGAGGCTCCGGGAGGAGGCCCGGGGGTCCGCGGGGAGGCCCAGGCCGAGGAGCAGGGTCCCCTGCGCTGCGGGGGCTGCAGGCTGTGGCCTCAGCAGCAGACGTGCTGGCTGCGTGTGGTCCCCTTGTGCGTGGGCTTCATCGGCCTGGGATTCATGCTGCTGCTGCTGAAGTGGATCGTGGTCGGGACGGTGCGGGATTACGTCCCGACAGACCTGGTGGATGCTAATCGAATAGGCCAAGATCCCATCTTCCTCTCCAAACCCAGTGGCATTCCCAAAAGCCCAGACACCACCACCACCACCACGACTACAGCCGGCGGCGGCGGGGACCCCACAGCCAGAACTGTAACGGTGGCCAAAGGCAGAACTCGATCCACTGCGACCACCACCACCACCACACACCCCAGAGGGGGCGGTGGAGCCTCGGGTAGTCAGGTAACTCCTCGGAATCCCGCGAGTCGTAACGGACGTGGACCTTCTTCGGGTATTACTACGACCACGGCGGCTCCGCGAAGCACCTCTGTGATTGGAGCAGCGGCGTCGAGCCCCTCTCCGTCCAACCCGACGGTCCTCCACGACTCCACGCAGATGTGGACGCCGGAGCACACGACCACCGAGAGGCTGTCCACCACGCTCACCACGCGCGTGCACGGCCACCGCAAAACACGTGAGTCACTCAAGAGCAGTGAAGGCTCCCCGCAGGGTTCTTCTCACGGGGGGGAAGTGTGGAATATATGAGCAATTCTCCTGTCATGGAAAATGTATGTTTGGAGAATGAGCAAATCCTAAGCTGTTTGACAAGCTGGAAATAATTAGCAGATGTTGCCTGGATCCTGGAGTAATGGCCTATGTTCATCATAACACGCACACCTTAATCAATGATATTTCTTAATTGTTCTTGGAAATGAGTCTCCGTTACCATGTGGTTTGGTTATCTGTTGTGAATTGGTTTGGTTGAACCATGCATTGGGGGAGATGTCTATTTTGCAATGTAAACTTCCACCATTGGGTCAACTATATCAAAACTTTGCTCCAGTGGTTGGCTATCACCCAGGATAGTAGATACCTGCTGATGTTGTAGCAAGGCTTAATTCCTTCACAGTTCACCCTCTTCAAAATGGGAGATCGTATAATATCTCCAAGGAGCTATTTGATGTTTGTTATGATTGTACCTGTAGTGAATCCTGTTTTGTGAGATGGTGTATCTGACAGTGGCTGCTGTTATTCCCGCAGCCGCGGTCTGAGAAATGAACAAATGACCGATCAATAGCATTGATTGCAGTAAGGCCGCCTGAACTATCGGACGGGTCAATAATCAGTTTTACCGATGTGGACGGTTATAATATTTCCTTCCTGCGTGCTTCCTTCAGGGGCCAACTATCATCAATCACCGTGTGCAGGCACAGAAAAATGGCACTGTGAATTCCCAGAATTCCACTGCTGCTCTATCAGCTCGTTGTTAACGAGCTGATAGCATTGGAGGAGCAACAACAAAACATTGATTGTTTATCTCCTCCTTCTCTCTCTCACCGTCTCCGTCCTTGACTCCAGTCATGGTATCACCACATGCTATTGATCGGGTGCCGAGAGGGGATTTTCGTGCAGCGATCAATCAGCTTATGAGTGTGAGGCTTTTTTTTGTGAATGCCCTACTTCCCAAAAAAGCTGCCTTGTGCTCCTCCTGCCGTGCTAAATCTCTCCGCTCAAAATGGTGTGCTGGTTCTTCACTCTGACTGTGATGTGCATCGCTTCCTGCTTCAGATCCATGCGGTGGCTGCTTAGGAGAACTACACACACGCTGTTAGACGGAGAGCAGTGGGTTATATTTTTAAGTGTCCTGGCTCACACACACACACACACACACACACACACACACACACACACACACACACACACACACACACACACACACACACACACACACCACATGTATCAGGGCACCCTCATGTCATGTCTGTGGAACAATACTGCCATTTCAGTGGTGGAGTGTTGACATTTTAAGGGTCACATACGCCTTACAATTTAATTCACCATTACGACACACAGATCACCTTGCTATTACTGTATTCACCTTATGTTCCAACACAGGGGTCAGCCAGTTACTTCCTGTTGTGTTGACACTTCCTGTGACAGTACAGTACTGGTGAGCAGGTAAAACAGACGCTGTTTTGAACAGGAAGCCATAACACAACCGGGTTAAGTGGGCGGGGCTACATAAGGTGAATACTAGCTAAACGTCATAAGCACTGGACCATCAAATGCCATCAATGTATTTGCCATCCTGTTGCATGGTATGTACATTGATGGGTGCCCCGTAATGGGTGCCCTGTAATGGGCTTTTGACTCAACAGTGGTTGTTGTTATTATCCCCTCGTCATATTGTCTATTGTGATCTGTGATTTACATGACGGCGGCTATGCATCAAATAATTGAATAACACAATGGACCCTATTGCACCTGCTTTGGCTGCTGGCTGTTTAGCCTGCGCGTTGCAGGGGTGCTAACTGTTGTGTCCAAGGTAATGAAAATGTGCCTCGATCACAAACGGAACACAGGGAATGTTCCCACTGATAATTAGAAACCGAGGCGGGAAAATTGTGTATCATTCAATTACCAGGAGGGAAAATGCGGGCCATTCATCATCATCCATTAATTAATTAATTAATTAATCGTTAAGTAAAAAAAAATAAAAGAATCTGCCATTTCTCGAGCAAGTGCTCATGGAAACCATTAAGCCCGGCTGATGGATATCACGGGGAAAATGTCACACGGCTTCTCCAGCTCAGCCGAGGAAGTTCTAATATAATAGCAGCCAGCTCGCTCGATAATCCTAAACACCCCGTACCCTCCCACCCCTCCGTTCCACCACCCACATGCTGCTTTGATTTCCAAACGCCATCATTTTCACATTAACTAGCCCATCCATTATGTGCAAATGTGTTATGCACTTTTGCTGAATTGGCTGTGGCCGTGTTGGCTTGTGCTCAGAACGTCAACTGACACGTTTCTATTCATTTTAAGTGTAGCGGGCCATCTGTGTGCTCTAATCGAGGGTCTCCCCGCGTGTACTGTATACCCCACTGTAAACATAGCCTCCATCTTTGAGGGTCAGGAAATGAAAACGGACGTAAACTACATCTGGGCAATGACGCTCTGCTCTGTGAGTGTTGCTGTGGCCTATTTAAATATGTCGCTGGCTCAACCTGGCTTCTTGGTAGAAGAGAGGTAATAAACAAAAACATATACTTTTATTTCAGCCTCAGCATAACAGTTCACTTTTGTGGCAAAGTCGGGGCTTTACGAGCGCAACTTAACATAACTGGTTTTGAAACAGTCAAAAATTAAGACTGATGCGTCACATCTTTGCTACTTCAGCTAGATGAGACCATCAGCGAGGAGATTGGCGATTTATTTATTGTTATTCTAAAAGCCACATCCGTGTGAAACCGGTTGTAATTTTCGTTCCGGCCGGCGAATCAACCAATAACGTCAACCTTACATGTATGCAGTAAATATAATAATTAGGGGTGGGAATCACCAGATGCCCACGATACGATACTAAAACGATACTTGAGTCACGATACGATAGTATTGCGATGTTGCGATATGCGAGTATTGCGATATATTGAATATTGCGATATTTCGATATATTGTCACTCCTAACTCCTTTTCCTACCTTTTCCTCGACCTCACCGGAAGTAAAACATGCAGTGTTTTTTTGTTTTGTTTTGTTTTTGCCCCACACGTACAGTAGGCTACATTATTAAGCTTCTCTGGACTCAATACGCCACTGCAGGCGCGGACTGCACCATCGGGCGCTTCGGGCAGATGCCCGGTGGCCTGGCATGGCATGGCATGGCCTGCAAAAAAATAATAATAATAATAATAATATCGATACAATATCGTCAGGCAAAATATTGCGATACTATGGTGTATCGATTTTTTACCCCACCCCTAATAATAATGGGGGACTCGGTAATGCCCAGCACGTCTGGAGGAGACGCAGGCTGAACACTACCACTTTTATCCACAGGGGTCGCTAGAATCAGCACAAAATGAAAGTTCCTCGTATAGCTGCTGTAATTAGGTTTCCCAATGCATCCTCATGCTACAAGGTGTAGAAGGAAGCAGAGATGGCCTGGCTGGGAGAGAAGATACTTATTGAGAAACCACAATCTCAGTTGACGCTTCGGCAATAAAGGCATTTGAACAGAATAAACTAAATCGGAAAGGGCACCATCCTCTCAATATGAAAGAGTGCTGCTGATGTATAATCAATTATGCCTTTTGTTTCATAATGACTGAAATGGTCAGTGGGTCATGGACTGAGATGTATTACCTCCAGACTGTCGGGTCCAAGCTTTAGAAGATGCTCTGTTGGAGTCAGACTTCTTTTGTCTCCACACTGAGACACTCGGCGGGATTAGCTTTCAGTCAGACAGTTGCCCTGAAACCTAAATCCAGATTAACAGCCCATCACTGCGCCTGTGGAGGCAGCAGAAATCACATTAGCCCACCTATCAGTCACACGCTCTACATCGGCTTACAAGCAACCCTGACTGCTGAAGGAGTGTTTTGGTAGATGGCCTGTGGCATGATCTTCTGTATTAAATGATACTGAGACAGCTAGAAGGTCCTGGGTTCGATTCCCACCTGGGACGCTGCGAGCGCTGAAGGAGTGCGCGCCCGTCCGCATGTCCTCGAGTGCCCACCGGTGCCCGGGTGGGGTCGTCAAAAAAGGGCCTTTCTGTGTGGAGTTTGCATGTTCTACCCGTGCCCCCTGGGGGTTTCCTTCATATAGGAACCCCTTCACCAAAACATGCAATATCCTGGTTACTGAAGTGGTGCCTCCTTTGGTCGTTAGGGGCGCCTGTTCGGAGGGAGGGGAACTGGTTGGAATAGCGTGATCCTCCCACGTGCTATGTCCTACCGGTGAAGCTTCCCCTGTCAGCTGAAAAGAAGCGGCTGGCTAACTGCCCATGTCTCGGAGGAAGCATGGAGCCAGTTTCGGCTCTCCCCAGATCGGCAGAGGGTGGAGCAGCAACCAGGATAAATACATTAAAATGAGCACTAATGGGGGATAAAAATGGGATAATAAAAAAAAGATACTGAGATGACAGAGAGAGAGTGTTTTCTCTTAGCAGTGTTTCAGGATCCATCCAGGGTGCTCTGACGAAGCCCTCAGAAACATGTTCTACCAGCAACGAAGAGCAGAACAATCGCAAGTAAATAAATAATGGACATTTATTGCTGCTTTGAGTGTCAGCATGGACACGTTCATATTGTTTCTCAACGCTTGCGACAGCTTGTTTTGAATTGTGCATTTTCACCATATAGATACGTCACTGTGAATTTCCTGGAGGCACGGTCGAGATGCTTTGAGAACATTAGATAAGAGATGTAGCCAGAAGAACTCACACACTGTCACTGCGTATTATTGCCTGTTATTGTTATTTGCTACGACATAAGCCCGAGGTAAACAAAGTAGGATAGGACTTTATTGGTCCCTGAGGGGACATGGGCAGGAAGTAGTGTGCATATTTGATCCAAACACGTTTTACAGTCCAACAAGAAATGTGCTTCCCTGTGCACCAACCCTGTCTGTCTGTGGACCTTGTGCAATCCTTTGCAACCACAAACACCATCGTTTTTATGATGGACATCCTTAGGGTCATGCAGTACACATCTCTGCTAGATTTCAAAAGGAAGATACTGATCTCAGCTGACACTTTTACACATTTCAAACGAAACAAGATAAAACAGGACTTTTGGTCAGGGTTTCCTATTGTAATGTAGACACATTTCCAAAGGGGAAGCGCGAGCATACACAAACGTTATTATTTTTCTTTTCGTTTTTCATTCTCATCCTATATGAATTGATGAGTTCACACAAGTTGCCTCCACGTGTGTTTCTTTTGGAAATGTATCTTGAATTCATATTTGTGCCATTTTTTTTAATGGTTTTCTCTGTCCATTCGATCCATCGCCAACATACGCGTATATAATAATTACATATTAAAAAAACAACCTCAAATGAACCAAACATTGACTTTCTATCAGTGTGCATGTTTGTCGTTGTCTGTCATCTCATAGGGAGAGATTTTAAACCGCTTCTACAGTTCACAATCTTTACGCTTGGATTAGTTCTCTCTGAGCTTCTGAACATCTAGTGCATCTCGTGTGTGTGTGTGTGTGTGTGTGTGTGTGTGTGTGTGTGTATGTGTGTGTGTGTGTGTGGTGTGGGCTTGTGTGTGTGTGTGTGGTGTGGGCGTGTGTGTGTGTGTGTGTGTGTGTGTGTGTGTGTGTGTGTGTGGTGTGGGCGCGTGTGTGTGTGTGTGTGTGTGTGTGTGTGTGTGGTGTGGGTGTGTGTGGTGTGGGTGTGTGTGTGTGTGTGTGTGTCTACACTCTTATGTGCACACACCAGCATATGTCTAAGTGCGAGGTTGACCCAGCGGTAACCTCGTGTGTAAGCTGAAAGTGAAAGCTGAAATCAGTAGCATCTTTGAAGTGTGATTGCTTCACCGATGCTCAAAGAGGCTTTTGACAGCAGAATGACAGCCTTTGGACAGCAGAATGACAGCCTTTGGACAGCAGAATGACAGCCTTTGGACATGTGTATTGTGTGTTTGGGAGAAATGATGATCAAAATATGACAAAGTGAAAATGTTAAACCTGGAATCCTACGTTCCAAGCGTTTATGTTGGCCTGCAGCTCTATGGACCGATATCGGTATACCCTGAACACATGCATAAACCAGGTCATTGATCACTGGAGAGCCGGTGAATGTCAGGTCATGTTCTGAGTTCAGGGTTATGGACATGTGTTAAGTTTAGCTTTGATTTTAATTTGCTTTCATATAAATGTACATGGGAACGTGTGGATAGTTTTGCTTGTTTTGTATCACTCGCTATAACACCTATTGAGTGGTTGCTCGAGGCTTCCTTGAGCCCAGGTCATCCAGAAATGTAAGAAATATAATTAATTTATTGATTAATTCACTCATGCGCACAAAAACAGCATCATGGAAGAATGTATGAGTATGACCATGTTGATCATATTGTTAGCCTTTGTTAGCCCACCACTTTTAGTTATGTATTTCTGTAAGAGCACAATTAAAATAGATTAATTAATGTAATCAAAATGTGTAGACCTAGCTCTAGCCACCATGTAGTAGGCCTATTATTTCCATGCATCTCTATGTGAAATGGTCTTTCTCTCCCCAGGACAATGTGCTAGCCATCTTCTCCTGCATTTCAATGCGAAGATAATTATGTTACAGCCAGTGGCATAAATTGTTCCTCCCAAACCCTCTATTTAATTTACAATACACTTCAGCCAATTGAGTTCTGGAGAGGTTCTGGAGAGCCCACACACCCTGACCACTAACTGATCGCATCCAAAGCTTGTCATGAAATCCCGATTAGAGTTTTAATTTGGCACAGATGCCGTGCGAATAAAGCCTAATGTCGCTTTGATTCATTCTGATGAAATGTCTTGCGGGGGGGAAGAGAATGAAATATTAATGGCGTGAAATGGCGAGAAAGAGAAACACGTTCAATATGTAGAGGAAATTGTAAATAATTGAAGATCCCCCTTTTGACAAATTATCCCATCCCCCGCAATTTCCCGAGCCCCAAATCTCATGTACTTTTTCGAAATGGGGTTTTTGAGGTGGGAAGGAAGTCGCTCGTTGATCTTGCTGGAGAGGAAGCTAAAAAGTGTTTTCTTCTTCTGGGATTTGTTAGAAATGACATGCATCGTTGCTTCATCACTACTTAAGTCTCCACCGCCCCCTCTCTATATCCCGCTCTCACACCCCCACCCCTTCCCAGCACATCTATCAGTTGGCTGCAGATGATGGTGGAGTAAAGTACAAAGTGGTTGAATGCTGTTGCTTCCTTCAGAGGGGCTTTTGAATTCAGGGTTAAGCAGCCTTTATTAGATGAGACCGGTTCAGTTTTATCGGAGCCAGTGGCGGCGGCGGCTGGCGAGGGAAGGCGGCGGTTGACGAGTTGTAGCGAAGTTAATTTATTTTCTGGGATCCACCTGCCCCCGTGTCTGCTCTCTAGAGAAGGCTGCCACCAGCTAGCTAACTGCTTTCTCTCCAAGTGCAGCATCCTCTCTGAGGTATTAGCTGATGGGGAACACAAAGCACTTGTATTAAGGCTTAAACTAGGGCTTATCGAAATCGCAATATTATGGCCTACTGCAATATTCAAATTGCAGGAGGCACATTATTTGTTAAAAGTGAAATATGTGTCAAAATAACATTTTAAATGAAATATTGTCGTGCTGCAGAGATGTCCTGGGTCACACATCATATTCTACAAACTTAAGAAAGCACATTTGCTTAGTACAGAACCATGCAAAAATCACACCATAATCATTTTTATGATTATATTAATCATAATAAATGTTTCATTGAAAATGAGAATAATGATGTAAAAATGATCATTCCCGCTAATATCACAAAAGCGTGTCTTATTTGCAATATCAGTCAAAATAATCACACTTAGATATTGTTCCTTCAGCCCTATAACCACAATCTACTGTTTGAATGAAAGCTTGATAGAGGAATTCACACAGTGAGATTAGTGTTTGTATTCGTTATCGGACGCGAGTTATCTCATCGTCTGAAATTAACTTTTTCAAGATGAATTTCTTGACTTGCTGGGCTGTGTGTCTCTTTAGTATTCCACCAAGACAGCTGTAGCATTGCACAGGCAATTGAAATAAATGCATCATCTCGTGAAGTGAGGAAAAAAGTCGTGGATATTAAGTCATTCGTCAGACACTCTAATTCCTGACCTGGAGCAACGTTGCTGCACACATTTGTTTCAGATGGACAGCGGAGACTTTCCTTGAACTCAGGTTCAAACACTGTGTATCTCATGTCTTGTCGGTGGGCAGCAGCTAGTTAATGAATTCACATTAGTTTCAAATGGGAACATTTAAAACAAGATTGACTATGAAATGTGTTTCATAATGGCCTTATTAAAATTCACTGATCTAATAGCACGTAGCATTCAATATGCAACAAAGATTCTCTAATGCATCACAGCGCAGACGGGTGAATGCAAATTGATTTCTCTGGGTTATTAAAAGGCAGAGGTCTGCAAAGAGGCAATAATACACACACCCTCACACCTCACCCCGCCCTGGGTTCTCTCTCTCGCTTTTATATTTTATATTTTACAATTTTAACAATATATGAACAAAGACAGACAAGCACAGACACAGGAAAGGAAAAGAAAGAAAAACATACAGATGATATCGACAGTTATTATAATGTGGTGCTACCATATAGGGTGCTTGCTTATGTACTTGTAAGAGATGTGGTCCCACGCAAGGCGGCCGACAGGAACCAGCCGGGCGAGTCACCCACTGCTCCTTACCTCGTCGAGGTAGGCTATAAACGGGTCCCAAACAGAAACGTTTTGAGTGAGTTGGCTCTCAGGGATCTGAGCCTCTCCATCCTTATAACAGAGATCGCATGTCCGTCAACCACAGTTGACGGGGCCAGAACAGGCCCTCACGATGGTTCCGCCCGGCCCGGGAGGTCTAAGACAAACCACACCATTTTACTTATGAAGCTAGAAAAATCGAATGAGATTACCTAAATTGGCTGTTTTGAGTGATTTTCAATATAATAAAAATACTGAAGAATACAGTGTGTTTTCTATACGGTAATTTAATCTAGTGATCAAATTAGAGGCTACGGCATCGACAATATTGTTTTGGCCCCTGGCAACAATCTGGGTTTCTCACGTGGCCCCGCAGGAGAAATAATTGCCCACCCCTGGCCTAAAGAGTACAGGTCATTCTTCAGGGTTGGTCTGACCTACAGACGTGCACTCTGGTGGAGCTGGAAACTTTCCCAAGGATGTTCTCTCCTACAGCCTGATTCAGACCTTGACTTGCGTGATACACAATTAGTGCTTATGCTTTGTTGTTGTTTTGTTCATTCACAATAATAATTATTTATTTACTACACATTTTATTTATAGTACTTTTGGTGATGAATATACAGTATAAATCAAGGTGTGTTGTCCACTTTCACGTTATGATATGCGCATTCTGAATTAGACTTCTTAAAGCCCCGCCCCCTCCAGTCAGTTTTTCCTACCTGTATAACCGTTGATCGTCTATGAAAACATACCTGCGCGCTCTGTATCAACGCACGTAACCATTTGCGCCAAAGAGCTGACGTTGATAAGAACCGAAGGGTACTAGCTTGTTCCACTGTACTGCAGCATCATGACTGAGACTCTGGTGCTGCTTAAAAGAAAGCAGAACAGCTTCATGTCTTGTCTTGATTAAACTCTTTGTCTGCGATCAAACGGAAATGACCGGAAACAGTGGCTCATTAGCCAATGAACAGCCAGGAATGGGTCTCCCGCTACGTTTGCATGCTAAAATAAAGCTGATAATGTACAATTTGATTCAAGAAAAAAAAAACTTTCAAAGTACAACACAAACTGTCCATTTTGCTGCAACTCGACAGTGCTGCTTAATCCAGGACCTTACTTCCTGGAACTCTTCAAAGTAAAAAAAAAACTGGTCCATTGGAGTGAATGGAGATGTCGCGACTCTTCTATATAGATGGCTCTGGCTGCCTCTACCTCCGCAAAAACGTTTGTCTAGAAGCCGCAATATTGTTATAAATATCAACAACCAGCCAACAGATACTATCAAAGCTGGTGGGCTGGTGGGTAACACTTATTACCGGTGGCATTTCGAACCTGCTTGGCGAACACTTAGTTAGCAAACGTAGCTAGCGGCTAACAGCTAGCTAACGCCAGAGGCTAACGTTAGCTATACTGTCCATATCTATCATCACACGTCAGTTGTCAGACCATTGTCTGACTTCATCATTGGTTTTTACCAATAGCTTATTTTTGGGACTTTGAGCACAATATAAGGTTATTTGTCAACAAATACAGTGGAGAAACAGTGTGGCTAATCAACAGAGCAGGGCAGGACTCAGCCACACATGAAATCTCTTCAAAACGACAAAATACACTGGACGGGCGGGGCTTTAACTCCATTGTGCACTCCATCCCTTATGCAAGCCTGTGATATATCAAGCGCTCCCATTGGTTCTGTGGTGCAAAACAAGAAATCTGCATATTAAAGGCCAAAGACATCAAATAGGATATTAATTGTTTGAGTCGCACACAAAAATATGAAGGAAATAAATTATATAGTGAAAGGCTGTTGATTGGTCCATGATTAATTGGAATGGTATTTAAAGCAATTTGATGCCTCTTCACAGTAAGCAGCAAACAAGCTGTGTCCTGCCATTTTACTCTATGTGCAATCTGTATGAGAGGAGTGATGCTAGGATGCACAGAGGGTGGTGCCAAGGAATTATCTACATGTGGTGAATTGAACAGACACCAAAAGTGCTGCCAGTGTTTGTGCATGTATATACGTCCTTGATGATTGGTTCGCAGAGCCAGATCACAGCCAATAACATCCTGTGTCACTGCAGGTCACATGTGCCCGTCCATGCTAACGTCAGGTGCTCAGTCAGCCAGGCAGAGTGTCCGGGATGGTGTGGGAATTTCTCAGTTCCCTGTCTCCTGCCTGGCACAGTTTTTTAAAGGGATAGTTCAGATTTTTCCCCCCCCATCCCCATAAGGATGGGGGGGAATCGGAGTTAGACGTGTGGATCTATTCGTGGGTAGTTGATGACCACGGGAAACTTGGTAGGTCTTGAGAAGCTGGGGTGTTGTGGAACTTGGTGGCTTGATAGCTGGGGCTGCACTGTTCGAGGTTTTGGGAACGGTTGCAGAGAGATTGCAGAAGTTGCTGGTTGCAGGAGTTGCAGGTTGCAGACGTTGCAGAGATTGGTATGATCCTAGTTTAGATTATGAATCACTGGCCAGGACCTGCAGGAACAGGCCCTTATAGATGTGAATATGACATCACCTGTGTTATGACATCACCAGCGAAAGGCATGAAAGACGCTTATGAATCATGACATCATCAGTGATTGATGACATCATAGTGAGAATGACGACGTCAAAGTAGGAATGATGACGTCATCCTAACAGTACCCTCCCCTCAACGGACGTCACCTGGCGTCCAATGGGGCCATCAAGGATGGCATCTGGGAGACAAAAAATCCGTAGGTTCTGGTGGAGGTGCTCTTCCGCAGGTGGTTAGACGCAGGTGGTTAGGCCCCAAAGGGGGTGTAAGAGAGTGAGGTGCTCTTCAGCAGGTGGTTAGATGCAGGTGGTCAGACCCCAAAGGGGGTGCAGGACAGTGGAGGTGCTCCTCCCTAATACAGGATATCGAAGCCATAGATGGACCGATACGTAGATAGAACTTCCTCCGGGTCCGGTGGATCCTCTGGGGCCGGCCATCCCTCGGGGCACGATCCAAACACGGGAGGCTGGAGACCATCCAAAGGGTCAAATGCCGCCGTCACCGAAGGCAGAGCCACAGGGGGATCTGACTCAGCGAGGCCTGCCCTCCCGACCTGTAGCTTGCGGGGGTCACCCACCGTCTCCTCCTTTAAACGCCTCTTATTTCTTCTTGCTCTTGACCGAGGGCTGACGACACTACGGGAACCTCCCAGCATGAAGCTGGAACCTACGTGTTGGTCAAGGACAGGAATTGGCTGCTGCTGGGGTACGGGTTCAGACTCGGCGAGGGGGAGGTCCACAGGTTGTGCCTCAGGTACGGGTTCAGACTCGGCGAGGGGCAGGTCCACAGGTTGTGCCTCAGGTTGTGCCTCAGGGCCAGCAGACTCGGAGGCCCCCTGCGGGGGGACGGAGCCGATCTGCAGGCAGCGATTGAACTTCCCAATGAGACGGTCGACAGTCCTCTCCAACTCGTTAACCCTCTTGGAGACACACTGCCACTCCTGGGTCCTGCAGGGAGCGCTACCCAACCGTACAGATCTTTCGGCTGGACACGTAGAGTCTTGATCCACTGAGAGTACCACGAGCCGGTGAGCGGTGGGACCACTTACTGGACGCCGGGAGCAGGAGGAGAGGTAATGCCCGGCTCGGCCACAGTACAGGCAGCTCCGGGTGTCCAAACGGCGCTGCCTCTCCTCTGGTGTGATGCGAACCCTGCCGGTCAGATCACGGTACAGATGGCTGCTGGGACTCGAATGTGGCTGCCCCTGCTCTGGGATGACGCGAACTCCCCCCCAGAATATGCCCTTAGCAGGAGGTTGAGTCAAGGAAGCTTGCGCCCCGTTTTATCGGGCCTTTTGTTATTGAGCGGGTTGTGAACCCTGCGGCTGTCCGCTTGGTTCTACCTGCTTCTCTCCGTCGCATCAACCATACCTTCCACGTATCCCAGGTCAAGCCGGTGCACTCTAGTCCCTTGTGCCCTCCTGCGGCGGCCCCCCCCGCCGCCTCGGTTAATCGACGACCACCCTGCCTACACGGTCCGGCGGCTGTTGGACAGGCGACGCAGGGGTCGTGGGTTTGAATACCTGGTGGATTGGGAGGGGTACGGCCCCGAGGAACGCAGTTGGGTTCCCCGCCGGTTCATCCTTGACGCTGCGCTCATTCGGGATTTCCTTGCGGCTGATCGGGCGCCGGGTGACGCCCGTTGAGGGGAGGGTACTGTTAGGATGACGTCACCATTCCTACGTTGACGTCGTCATTCCTACTATGATGTCATCGATCACTGATGATGTCATGATCCACCTGTGATCCACCTGTGTCTCCACCAAGTGTCTCAATCATGCCTTCCGATGGCCTCGCTGGTGATGTCATAACACATGTGATGTCATAACACAGGTGATGTCATATTCACATCTATAAGGGCCTGTTCCTGCAGGTCCTCGCGAGTGATTCATACTGTCAGGATCGGTGTTAGACGTGTGGATCTATTCGCGGGTAGTTGATGAAGCTGGGGTGTTGTGGAACTTGATGGCTGGGGCTGCACAGTTCGAGGTTTGGGAACGGTCGCAGAGATTGCCGAAGTTGCTGGTTGCAGGAGTTGCAGGTTGCAGACGTTGCAGAGATTGGTATGATCCTTGATCTTGATGTGAATTTATGAATCACTGGCGAGGACCTGCAGGAACAGGCCCTTATAGATGTGAATATGACATCACCTGTGTTATGACATCACCAGCGAAAGGCATGAAAGACGCTTATGAATCATGACATCATCAGTGATTGATGACATCATAGTAGGAATGACGACGTCAAAGTAGGAATGATGACGTCATCCTAACAGTGGGGCTGTATGAGGTACTCTTGCTCACAGATGAGCAAAGGCACATGATCAAGATTAGATTCTCCTGTGTTGCTTTCCAAACATCAACTACTGTACACACTCATGTGAGCATCATCACGTCAGCACACAAGACTACATTTACAGGAAGAAGCAAAAACACTGTTAATTCAAAACAATATTATTTACATGTTTCATTGCAATGCAGTTCAAGAGTGGCTTGCTGGGGGGCGTCCGGGTAGTGTAGCGGTAGATTCCCTGCCTACCAACACGAGGGGTGCAGGTTCGCATCCTCATGTTACCTCCGGCTTGTTCCGGGCGTCCATACAGGCACGATCGGCTGGTGTCTGCATGCGGGAGGGAAGCCGGATTGAGGGTATTTGTCCTGGTCGCTGCACTAGCGCCTCCTCTGGTCGGTCTGGGTGCCTGTTTCAGTGCGGAAGGGAACTGGTGGGAATAGCGTGATCCTCCCATGTGCTACGTCCTGCCGGTGAAGCTCCCCGCTGTCGGGTGAAAAGAAGCGGCTGGCTACTGCGCATGTGTCGGAGGAAGCATGCTGCTAGTCTACGGCTCTCCCCAGATGGGCAGACAGTGGAGCAGCGACCAGGGCAGCAGAGGGGGGAATTTGGCCAAGTACAATTGGGGAGAAAATTGGGGGGAAATCTGAAAAACATAATAATAATAATAAAAAAAGAAGAGTGGCTTGCTGGTGACTTGTCATTGAGAAATTAATCTTTTTATATAACACATTTTTATATGAAAAAGTTCTGTGATATGCACAATATAGACTGAATTTGATCAGGAAACAGTTCAGAGAGGATCTACTGTAGTGCTTAGACAGTGATTATTTCACCTCGGGAGGTCCACCGAGCCAGCAGGGGGCCCTGCAATTCAGGTCAGAACCAATTCCTGTCAAATACAATGGTGGTTCTCAATTAAATAACCCCCACCCCCACCCCCATATCTCTCTCTCTCTCTCTCTCTCTCTCTCTCTCTCTCTCTCTCTCTCTCTCTCTCTCTCTCTCTCTCAAGGTCAGCTTGTTTGATTCATATTGACCTGCTGATTTCATTCCACATCCACTGAAGACTGATTATTTACCTGACTGCTGTTATCTCATTGGACAAAAAGACTTGATTGATTGATCGATCGATCATTGATTATTTGTATTCCGGAGAATTCTCAAATATTTCCACGTTTTCTTTTCTTTTCTTTTTCATTTGAACATCATCATCTGTTCAGACTGAGGCTTCACTTACACCTTCAGTTCGCTGCAGTGACATCGCTCCTT
This sequence comes from Poromitra crassiceps, assembly GCF_964638095.1. Lineage (NCBI taxonomy): Eukaryota > Metazoa > Chordata > Actinopteri > Beryciformes > Melamphaidae > Poromitra > Poromitra crassiceps. Next base: position 18,161,138 of record NC_139647.1, read on the forward strand.
GTTTTTACACTGCTGTTTGTGTAAATTGCAGTCCAACCCGCGTGTCTTATGTCTATTATTATATTAGCCACAGGCTGATCTAATTCATTTTCCTCGCCATTAATTTTGACATCAATACGAGCAAGAGATCCTCCCACATCGTTAGGTATATAGCTACTTAGGTGATTCTTCGTCTGAGGGCGTGTCCGTGTCTGAGTGTGTGTGTGTGGTTGTGCGTGTACGTACGTGCGTGTGTGTGTGTGTGTGTGTGTGGTTGTGCGTGTACGTACGTACGTGCGTGTGTGTGTGTGTGTGTGTTAGCACATTTTCACGCACATGATATGAGCCATCTCAGCGATAGGATAGCCATCCTGTGCTCCTGTATGAGATATTGATCCCAGCTTGTGATTGTATCGCAGTCTGTTGCCACTCAGCAGTTTAGGCGGCGTGCGCCTGCGAGCGGGGCGGGGCCTGCATTATGGGCGTGTGGGTTGTGTGATTATTATCCCGAGCTCGCTGCGTTTTGCTGCCGGAGTTATTTTTAGCTTCAAAGATCCGTGCCAGCCTCTCTCCTCTCCGGGAGGCTGCGAGGACGAGGAGGAGCTGTCTCTCCTGGTGGAGGAGGCCTCCACTCCTAGCTGACGGTATTTAGAATGTTAAGCTTCGTGGAGAAATGATGCGCTGTGTTGTCTTGTTTTATTTTTATTTATTTTTATTTTGGGCTTTTTCTGCCATCGTCTATATACAGTAATGTGATGTAAGCTGGTGTAGAAAATGTATGTGTTGACGTGTGAGTCCAACATTGATGTGAAAGAGCAGTGCGCTAAGAATCTATTTGTGTTGAAGCACACACACACATCATACACACACACACACACACACACACACACACACACATCATACACACCCACACACACACGGGCCTGTAGCCATTATGTTCCCACAAAGCAGGGCCGATGAGGAACGTTCAGTTTGAAGGTCACTTTCACCTTAATGGGAAAAGCCAGTGTGGCACAGACACACACACACACACACACACACACACACACACACACACACACACACACACACGTGCACAATCACACACACACACACACACACACACACACACACGTGCACAATCACACACACACACACACACACACACACACGTGCACAATCACACACACACACGCGCACACACACACACGCACAGGCACACGCACACACACACACGTGCACAGACACAGACACACGCACACACACACACACACACATGCACGGGCACACGCACACACACAGCTGGTAAGTGCAGAGTCATATGCTGTACAGTGGTTCTCTCGGCTCTGTCCTTGGGGCAGATGGTTGCATCATCTCTCTTCTGGAGCCCTGGCATGCAGCATATACCTACTGTGTGTGTGTGTGTGTGTGTGTGTGTGTGTGTGTGTGCATGCATGTGCATGTGTGTGTGTGCACGTGTCTCCTCGTGTGTGTGTGTGTGTGTGTGTGTGTGCACGTGTCTCCTCGTGTCTATGTGTGTGCGTGTGTGTGTGTGTTTCGTGCGTGCGTGCACCTGTGTGTGTGCGTGTGTGCACGTGTGTGTAGGGGCAGGTGTGTCTGCACAGAGTATCAGCTCACTCTGTAAGCCTGCTCCCTGCACTGTCAGCACGCCTCACCCCTCCTCACCGCGTCTTGCTCTGTTTTTCTCTCCGTGTCCTCTCTTCCATCTTCCCTCGTTCTCTCTCTCTCCTTACCTCTGGACCCTCCCCCAGGTGTCACCCTGACAGCTGTCTCCGGAAGACCTCGTCTCTGTGTGACAGGTGTGGTGCTGGTGGTGATGGTGTGTGTGTGTGTGTGTGTGTGTGTGTGTGTGAGAGAGAGAGAGAGAGAGCGCGACAGAGAGACAGGTCTACCGGTGACAGGTCTCCGCCCCCTGGCTTTGCCTGTGTGTGTGCGGTGTGACTCAGGCGAGGGAGGATACAGGAAATTGACTGTGCACAAGCATCCCGAGCAGAGGAGGAGGTGGACAAGACGGGGGAGAGAGAGGGAGGGAGGGAACGGAGGAGGAGGTGGACAGGAGGGAGGGAGGGAGGGAGGGAGCGGAGGAGTGAAAGGTGAAGGATGAGTAGAGCGCGAGGACGAAGAAGGGATGAGCGGAGGGGAAACGGAGAACAGAGCCAGAGGGCAAGTGGGCAGAGAGGAGGAATAGGTATAATAGGTGGGAAATGGGGTCGATGAGGCAGGAGGAGAATTGGATCTAAGAAACTTGTCCATGGGGCAAGATGGAAGCAACAGAGAAGAAAAGGTTCTGGCATCCATCTCTCCACAGTGAGCTCTGCTCTCCTCTCTCCTCTCCCCTCCTCCCTCCGTCTTCGCCTCTCTCAGCCCACTCACTTCATTTACATTTACATTGGACCCAGCTGGAGTTGATTTGGTGGCGAGTGATGGATGGCAATGGTTCTGATTCTGTTTATAGAAAACGGGCTCAGGGGGTTAGCGGTGTCAGCTGTTTGCCATGCTATCTAGCACAGTCTCACACAATAATAGTCTGGGTCATTAGCGACCAAATGGCTAGCTAGCTAGCAAAAGGTGGTGGTTCTTTTTATGAAACGTGAAGGTTTTGCCGAGTCAGCTAACTAGTTAGCACAGCACTAGTCTCGCTGGCCAGACTCCTCTTCCCTTCCCATAGTGGGCTTGCGATGGGCGGCGCCAGCGCCCTTGGAAAATAGTTTTTCAACAATCCAACTTGCCGTTTTCAGCGTGTAGCAACGAGCTAGCGTGTAGGGTTCTGCCGTTAGCTTGCTAGCTAGTAAGCGTTGTTGTTTTCACTGAGGCAGCAGGGCACTACTTACAGCGACACACAGGGAGGAGGGAGCGGAAGCCACTCTGATTGACATGGTCGGAGCCAATGACAGAGCTTGTAATAAGCCGGGAGCGGACATCCGAAACAGTCGCTTATTTCTATGATGGGATTCCCCCCAGTGTGGGAATCCTCTCTTCACCTGCCTAGGGATCCCCCCAGGGACTGGATGGCACTCGGCTTGTGGTGCTCAAAACACCCAAAAAATACATTTGAAAAACTCAACAGCAATGTCTCTTTCCAGAAATCATGACCCGGTTACTCAAGATAATGCACAGACTTTGTTGTGAGCAGTTTCATGTAGGAACTATTTTTCTTTTGACCACTAGCTGCTGCTGCCCTAGCTGCAACTATGCCTAAAGCTGCGTTCACACCGACCTATTAAAGTTTTTCGCTGGCGTCGAGTTTACATACAAAGTCAATGCAAACGAGCGATTGAGCGTATATTCGCCCGGGAGAAAAATTGCTGGGCGTCCGAGCGACAGAGACAGAGCGACAGGGAGAAAATACGCTCGTCGCCCCAGATGAAATATCCCAACTCGAGCGAAAATACCCTGGCATCAGTCGCTCGCTGTTCAACGCTGATTGGCTGCCGTGTGAGAGCGAGTCAAGGATCACACTGACTTGGAACAAACCGCTGGTTTATTGTGTGGCAACAAACTGCATTGACAGGCTGACAGCTGACATGAAGTGAAGTCTGTACTACCGGTATGTAGCTCGCGTTAGGAGCACGCTGATAGGCTTAGCTTGTAAACATCTACGGTGGCTCGTAGTGGACAAACATCATGACATTGCGTAACGTTATAGCCCCCACATGTCCGTCAATTCGTGTGCCTGTTGATGAGCGATTTAAACAGAGCGATTCCAAAGGGTTGAATCAAGCGACAGAGCAAAAAATAAATATCTCGGTGTGAACACAGCTTAAGTCTCATGTAGGAACTAGCTAGCAACTAGCGGGTGTAGTTCGGTCAAAAGAAAATAGTTCCTCCATGAAACTTCTCATAACAAGGTTTGTGGATTATCTTGAGTTAACGGGGTCATGATTTCTGGAAAGAGACATTTGCTGACTGTTGAGTTGATCAAATGTATTTCTTTGGCAATTTGAGAACCACAAGCCGAGTGCCATCCAATTCCATTGTATTCGAAGGCAGAAACTCTGCGGCCGATATCTACAAAACTCAGCCAACTAACACAAAATGATATAGATGGAAAAATAAATAGCACTACAGGTGAGAGGGAAAAATATGCATTTAAGCATCCGATGATTGCCACAAGCTGCTTGTTATTTATAATGAGTTGCCACCAGTTGTTTGCCAGCTAGCTAACAGAGTTCAGTACAGATTGCACGTTATAACCCACTTAGATTGGAGTGAGACATCGGGGCCTTATCTCTCTGGTGATTATTCTTCTTCTGCTTCACTTGCATCAAGTGTACTGATGAACTGTCTGTTTTTAATGGTGTTCAGATTGCAGATGGTGTTGCTCCCTTGTGGGTAGTATTCTTCTTCTGTTGTCTGTTTCACGGTGTTTTCTTCGTAGGTTTTAGTATGGTGTGTGTGTTTTTGTTGTTTGTTACTAGGCTACTACACTTTTATTATGTCCCTGTAACATCATTTGTGGCCTCGGCCCCGGGGCTACATATGCAAATTAGATTTTAGCAATATCTGGTACAATAGACATGTATTGTGCATTGCCCGCTAAATAAGCAAGGGGAAAAAGTGACCATTCCCAGTTGAGGAGAGAGGTGTGCCCCTTGTGGCTGCATTGCATTCTGGTATATTGAGTATACTAACTGTCAGTGGATATTTCTGTATCTCTTCTTCATGGATTTGTCCTTGTATGAATGCTGAACGTCGCTGCAAAATGGTGGATCCAGAAGAAAAGCTCCGTCTATTCCATACTTATCTTTTCACCACTAAAGATAGTCTGGAATGGGTGTGAAGGACCTTAAGGAGGACCACAGACACACACACGTCAGCCAGTCCTAAGATTTCAGATGGCCATAGTGACCAAGTGTTGAGGGAAACAAATCAGAATTGGATTGGTTTTCAGTGCTGGTATATTGGTAAATGGTAAATGGACTGTATAGAGTGCATCTTATATATTCTATCGACTACCCAAAGCGCTTTCACATGAATACCTCACATTCACCCATTCACATTCACACACCGACGGCGTCTGCAGCCGTGCAAGGGGCCAACTGCTCATCGGCAGAAGTTAGGGGTTCAGTGTCTTGCTCAAGGACGCTTCGACACACTAGTGGGAGGAGCCAGCCTCGAACCCGGGAACCTTCCGATTCAAACAGCTCTACCTCCTGAGCTAATGCCGCCCTTTCCTTACACTCTGCTGCAAACATAGAATAGAACTTTGCATAAATGTCACTGCAGAAAATAGAATGTCGAATGTAAAAGCATCTTTCTCACTTTTGACTTTAAAACAAATGACAGATTAAAAAGACTCATAAGTTTTGATCCGACAGAGCGGATCTTAAGCGATACACGGGGGAGAGGTACGACAGAGCTATCTTAAGCGATACACAGGGGAGAGGTTCTAGTTTCCGGGAACATCAAAAAGTTTCCATGTCATAATTTTTTGCATGCCACCACGATTTTGTGTCACCAAATACAGAGGATCAGCACTGTCACGCACACACATACTAACAGATGTTACTCATCTTTGTTAAAGGAACACTCCGCCCATTTTCAACCAGCTTTGTATCATTAGAACATCAGTAGTATATCAGAAAACTGTAAATGGTTTTGAAGTGTGTCATTTAATTTGACAGTTATTGAGTGTTAAAGTGTGGACCAGTGACATCACTGGTCCACACTAACTCAAATTAATAACTCATTAACTCAAATCAACTCTTAATAACTGTCACACTATTCATCATTCATCTAGTTTGACAGTTATTGAGAGTTGATTTGAGTTAATGAGTTATTAATTTGAGTTAGTGTGGACCAGTGATGATGTCACTGGTCCACACTTTAACACTCAATAACTGTCAAATTAAATGACAGACTTCTTTTCTGATATACTACTGATGTTCTAATGATACAAAGCTGGTTGAAAATGGGCAGAGTGTTCCTTTAAGAACAAAGACATTTTTATTTAAATAAAAGCTTTTACCACTCTGGCAGTACAGCAGCACTGCGAAAATAAATGAGCAACATACATCACATACAGTATAGGCTATATAAGTTTCAATATCCTTAAGCAATAGCTCATGACAGGCCATGGTATATGGTTATTATACTGTATCACAGCAGGTAAGGGGCGTGGTTACCACGTCAGGTGACGACAACCCCCACGGCTATCAAACGGTTACCAAGTAGCAATATGAAACCTAATAGACACACTCCAATTTAAATCGTTTTTTATTATCGAATACTAATGTTCACAAATAAAATAGGCCCTTCTGCTGCCGGCACATAGAGTGCTCAGATGTAGCTGGCTATTTTGTTTCTGTGGAGATGAACACGTCAGCCTCGCGGGCTGTCAACACCCCGTCCACCACCTGTCAGCCATGACTGATGCCCAGTGTTCACTCTCTCTCTCTCTCTCTCTCTCTCTCTCTCGGACAAATATCACAAACACACTCACTGCAACGCAATCATGCAAAACACTCGCACACACACAAACATACATACCGTATACGCACACACACACGTACACACTCCCACACACAGGCAGCTAGCCACTCCTGGCCAGGCGCCTGGAAGGGGAACATGGAGTAAGACGGACAGGCAGGAGCTGTCACCGAGGACACAGGGACACGGAATGTGCTCCTCACTTCCAATAATCAACAACAGCACAGCCCACTCAACTCCAATTAAGATCAGACGCTAATTACCGCAGCAGAAGTCACGTGACCGCAAGGGGGTGGACTCCTGTGCAGTCTTGAGGGGGGGGGGGGGGGGGGGGCGTTGAGTAAAGGTCAATAGGCGGAGCTGTACTGAAATGAGAGCATGTTATCAGTGCAGAACCACTGCAGCTCAGTTCACGCCCACTTGCAGTTTTTCTTTATAAATCCTGTGTGTGTATGTGCAGTACTCATATCGGCCATGAAACTGGATTTGGATTGGAGTGATTTACTCTGTTGTTCTTCTCTGGACAGCAACAAAAATGAAGTTGCTAACCTGGTGATGGAGTTTCCACTTATAATAATACTATGTGATATTTTCATATCATTTCTGTTTTGATAGAGTAATCTCTATCACCAGTTGATATATAACAGTGATTTGACTTATGTACACCCAGCTCAGGAAAGCTTATAGCTTGTTGAGGAGGAGGGGCGCATTCTCTGGTGTCGTACTTTGACAGTATGCATTTATGCGACAGTGGTTTGTTTGGAATAAACAAATGAAGAGGAGGAATGACAGAAACTCAAATTTGAACCACCCGACATCCAGGGAGCGAGTAATCACAGTAATGTGTGTGATGTGCCAGTTGGGGGCGCTGACAAGTGCACTGAAAAAAACAAAACACTGTGGCAATGATGTTTATTACCAAAGATGCTCCACATCTATCAAATCGACGATCAGAAATCTCAAACCAAATGTGTGTTTGCAAGTAGCTATAGGATTAGTCTCGCTTAGCATGGCTGTCTCTATTTCACGCTGTACCCGCGCAGGAGAGAGTCTGGCTGCTCTTACTCTCGCTCTGGTCTAGCGGTCGGGAAAGGCTCTGTTATCTTTACAACCATCCACTGGAAGTACCAAGCAGGCCTGCGTTATTGTTGCACAATCCAAATCTTCATCAAAACTTGCCATTTTCAGCGTGTAGCTTGCTAGCTAGCGTTGTTGTTGTTGTCACAGTGGCGGAGACATTTGCGGACACGCAGGGAGCGGAAAGGGATTGCCCTTCACTCCCACTGAAATGGTTATCCCCACAGCCTAGTGAGTCAGACTAGGCAGAGCTCATCCCCGCAGCCTAGTGAGTCAGACTAGGCAGAGCTCATCCCCGCAGCCTGCTTCCAGTGAGTCAGACTAGGCAGAGCGTATCCCCGCAGCAGCCTGCTTCCAGTGAGTCAGACTAGGCAGAGCGTATCCCCGCAGCCTGCTTCCAGTGAGTCAGACTAGGCATAGCTCATCCCCGCAGCCTGCTTCCAGTGAGTCAGACTAGGCAGAGCGTATCCCCGCAGCAGCCTGCTTCCAGTGAGTCAGACTAGGCAGAGCGTCTCCCCGCAGCCTGCTTCCAGTGAGTCAGACTAGGCAGAGTGTATCCCCGCAGCCTGCTTCCAGTGAGTCAGACTAGGCAGAGCGTATCCCCAAAGCCTGCTTCCAGTGAGTCAGACTAGGCAGAGCGTATCCCCGCAGACTGCTTCCAGTGAGTCAGACTAGGCAGAGCGTATCCCCGCAGCCTGCTTCCAGTGAGTCAGACTAGGCAGAGCTCATCCCCGCAGCCTGCTTCCAGTGAGTCAGACTAGGCAGAGCTCATCGCCGCAGCCTGCTTCCAGTGAGTCAGACTAGGCGAGGATTGAACTGAATTGCATCCTGTCCGCGCGTTGTCTCCTAGTGTTCACCCCGTTTCCTCTCCCTGTATATTCACTCTCACGTTTCATTCATTTGACTCTGATAGGGTTTGTGTTATTTCAGCATAAGAGTTAAGAAGAAACGCATATAAGGGATTTCATTTATATGAGAGGGCTTTTGCAAACTGCAAACCACCAAAAATTAAGATTGATGTTTCAGTTGGTTTGAAACAGATGTAGCCTAAACAACACAGCACAAAAACCACTCTCTAAAAATGTACTTTGAAATTGTTATATATGTGGCTTATAAGAAACGTCTTAAACTAGTAGAGTTGGTTCTGAGGATAGCCACCAATCTAATTACTGAAAATTGAATTGCAAACTTGTTCCCTCTGAAAAACTCATTTATATTCATTCATTCATTTCTATCTTTAAATTAGCAAATCCCTTATGTCCCACCATGGCCACCGTGGGTTTTCAACACTGCCAGATGCTTCCAGGTAGGTTCTTGATTGGTCCTCTGATCACAAAGTATACTCACCACTAGCTCAACTCCACGGCAGTAGTAGTTCTATGCCATACTGTGCTGTGTATTGTACTGCACATAGCAGTTTCCCCTAGCTCAGCTAAGTCACTGCAGAGATCATTGTGGAGTCTGCTCAGGTCTGGCCTGTGTGCTTGGGGCTAAGAGTAATGTAGGCTAAAATAGGTGGGAAACAAATCGATAACTCCAGGATGGACGTTCACGTCATGCTGCAGTCAGGGCTTAGTGTCCATAACATCGACCATCTCCAAATCTGAATAGGAAAAAAAAAATCATCTTTATATTTGAATGATAGAATGCATTTGAAACACTGATTTGCCGAACTGAACAGCCGTGGAGGAGGCCATGTCCTGATTCTTCCAATCATCAGTATATAAATGGGAGCTGGGCCTCTGTCTGTTTGTCTGTCTGTCTGTCTGTCCCACTGTGATGACATCATACAATAGTGTGTTCGGTCCATCCCAAAGAAGCCATGAAAAAAATAAAAAAATAATAAATTAATTTAAAAAAGCTAAAAAAAAAAGCCATGATTTACATGTGAAATATGCATGAAACTCTTATATTTTGAAACTTGTGGGTGGCCAAGACAGAGCGGTCAGCTTTACTCTGAGGGTCTTAAAACGCCCTTTGTCCCATGTGATACGGATCTCACATTACACAGAAAGGCCATTAACCTCCAGAGCAGGGTTTCACTGGGATGAATGTGACTTCACTGCTGCTAACCCATCTCTCTCTCTCCCTCCCTCTCTCTCTCTCCTCCCTCTCTCGTCTCTCCCTCTCTCTCTCCATCTCTCTCTCTCTCTCCATCTCTCTCTCTCTCCCCCCCCCTCTCTCTCTCCATCTCTCTCTCTCCCCCCCCCACCCCCCCCCTCTCTCTCTCTCTCTCTCTCTGTCTTTTTGTCCTTGTCTCTTTGCTCTTGGTAAAAAAAAAAAAATCCCCATTAAGCCTGTGGCTTGTTGAATTGTGAGAAGGTTACAGATGTTCTGTACATCATCTCCTCTATACCATCTGCTGCTCTGTCACGAAGGGCTTTCCACTGCGCCGTCAGTGAGACTTGACTGGACCTCCATCCTCTTCACCTTAGTGCAGAATATTTCTATAAAAAAAAAATATTGGACCTAGACATATGCTGGTCAGTAATCCTCAGCTAAGCCCATCACTTGGTGGACAGCCAGTAGAACAAGTTATAAAGACGAACGTCTTTGTGAGGCATTGACCAGCTCACATTCGGTTTCTGCGATTCTCTGTGAAATGTCAATGGGAGCAGCCGAGGCGTTTCTCTCCCTCCTCTATTCACTCCCACAAAATGGCTTGTTGCCATTTCATCTCAATTATCCGTGTCATTTTGAAACATGGTTCTTTATTCCCGCGGCCGCGACGCCTGAGCATCGTGTATACCTGATTGCTACTGTAATGGGGTGATGGCTTTAATAGTGCCCCCTCTTGACGTAAACAGGCAAATTGAATGCACCCTGCCGTGTTGAACTTTGACCTGCCATCATCTCTGCGACCGTTCAGGACAGAAACACCGAGCGAAATCCCAGAATGCTGTGGGTGGGGGGGTGGGGTGTGGGGGGGGGGGGGGGGGGGGGGGGGGGCGCATGCCACGCCACAAAATTGAAGCCATTACCATAGTACAAAAAAAATATGTCTCTACGACTCTGCCTCCCTGGCTGAGGTCACTGGAAGGCCACCTTGATGGATGTTGCAGTCCTCCACCATCAATTGCACTGTTTCCTATCTCCACCTCTCTATCTACCAGAGCTTCAGCTCGACACACGCAGCACGGCGGGCAGATGATAGCACTGACATCTTCACATATTTCAGCTCCCTTGACACTGTTTTGAGAACTGCCAGGGGTTCTGTCCAGTAACCATATCTACACTGACAGCTGTGTGCAAATCATTACTGAAGCTTACAGAAGTTTGTGTTTGTCTTGGTGAGAAGTGGACTCCTCTCTGCCCCTACCTCCCTCCCTTCCTCCCTTCCTCCCTTCCTCCCTTTCTCCTTCCTCCCTTTCTCCCTTCCTTCCATCCTTCCTTCTTCCCTCCCTTCCTTCCATTAGAAATAAGGGCAAATGGCTTCTGGAACCTTCTCTCGCTCTCATTAGAGTGGCTAATACCCCCAGGCAACCAACATCCAAACACACATTAACCTTTAGAGAAATGCCCCACCTCCATTCCCCTCTCTCTCTCCCTCCTCTCTCTCTCTCTCTCACTCTCTCCCTCTCTCTCTCTCTCTCTCTCTCTCTCTCTCTCTCCCTCTCTCTCTCGCTCCCTCCTCTCTCTCTCTCTCTCTCTCTCTCTCTCCCTCTATCTCTCCCTCTCTCTCTCCCTCCTCTCTCTCTCTCTCCCTCCCTCCCTCCTTCCTCTCTCTCCCTCCTCTCTCTCTCTCTCTCTCTCTCCTCCCTCTCTCTCTCTCTCACTGAGACTTTCATTGGTTGGGACTCTCCCCTCCTCGCCCTCTCTCTCTCTCCTGGCACCAGACTATGTGATTTGGGGTCTTTTGGGCAGCAGCTGAGTTGATGTATTCCGGGCCTGGTCGACTGGTGGCAGTTATTGCTCCTTTGTGACAGAGCTGGCTGACACCTCAGTGGCAACGTTGCATTAATAAGCAATGAGGCTGCAGTTATTTACAGTATGTACGTGTGTGTGTGTGTGTGTGTGTGTGTGTGTGTGTGTGTGTGTGTGTGTGTGTATGTGTGTGTGTATGTGTATGTGTGCGTGTGTGTGTGTGTGTGTGTGTGTGTGTGTGTGAGAGAGATACAGAGAAGAGACAGACAGACAGACAGCATGTGTGGCATATCCTCTTCCTATCCACCTCATGTTCCGACACAGGACTCAGCCAGTTACTTCCTGTTGTGTTGACACTTCCTGTGACAGCTGGGTCAAGTGGGCGGGGCTACATGAGGCGAATAGCACGTGGGCAGGGTGTGTGTGTTCTCCATCGCCATCGGTGTCTGGGTCTGGGCTGCAGACTGCAGGGCATATGGACGGGCCTGCTCTCAGACAGATAATATTTGTCTGGATCCCTGCATGATGTGTTGGCGCCGATCCATTTGTGTGCTTTAGCCCAGCCATTTTAATTGGGACTAAAATAGACTGGCGCTAAGTCCAACTGCACTCAATATAAGCTTTATTGACTAAATGGAACTATAGGGCTCTCAATTGCAGGTGCATCCCAATGCACACAAAAAGGGATATTACACAATCAAAGAGTGAAAGACATGCAAGAACTAGATTATGAGAGAACAAACGGAGAGCAGAGTAATGGCTCCTTATGTTTCTCATGATTTGATTGCAGTTCTTGATTATTTCCAGGCGCTACATGTGAAAAGAGACAATCTGTGTGAATTCACATGTGCGATCCTCAGATACTGATCCGCTGTCATGTAGCCGACTGTATCTTAAGACCCAGGATTACAAGCAGAACCACCATGAGCCTTGGAAGTCATGAAGACATGACAGCCAAGAAGAGAGAGAAGAGAAGAGAAATTATAAAAGTGTAAACGTTACAAGTCAAATTAAATACTTAGCTGATTTCTTTCTTTCTTCCTTTCTTTCTTTCTTTCTTTCTTTCTTTCTTTCTTTCTTTCTTTCTTTCTTTCTTTCTTCTTATTTCTAGTAATCAAAAATAATCCTAACTGGGATGGAGCAGTTGATGTTAGACAATTAGGTTGTTGTCACTAATTAAGCCCAGCGATGCGTGAATTATTTCAATTATTTCAGTGCATTTGAAGAAATGGTTTCTGCCTCTCCCACTGACCGGGTTGCTTCTAGGTGACATGCTGTAAGGCGGTTGGCCATCTTGAAGATCACATTTTCAAATGTATACTGTTTTGATCTCTCAGACTCCAAAACCCCTTCGTCCAGATACAAGGTGGGACAATGTATCAGATACAAGGTAGGGATGTAACGATAACCTGATAAAATTCCTTACGATAACCGCACCGTTTCAAATTTTCATTATCATTAAAACCGTGGTACCGTGATTACAATGCTTTGAAAAACATGGTAAATACTGTCCATCATCAACCAAAGTTGGCAACCGTCTCCCAGATGCAAACGTGCAGCCTTGGAGAAATGATTTCAGTGAGTGTCTCAATCCTTTTTGGGTCTGAGTTTTCAATATAAAACGTTGTAAAATGATTTCAGTGAGTGTCTCAGTCATTTTTGAAAAATTTCAGCAATTTCTTACGAATACCGTGATAATACGATAACCGTGATAGTTTTGCTCACGATAATCGTGATGTGAAATTTTCATACCGTTACCATCTCTAATACAAGGTGTGACAATGTATCAAATACAAGGTGTTACAATGTCTCTGGGTCGAGTGGCATTGGTTAGATCATTTCTTCTCATTTGAATAAACTCCGCCCCTTGGAAGAGGTGTTCTTCATTTCTCAATTGATCCTGCTGTTGTTTCAGCCAGGCTAATTGAGCGGGGGCGGGGGCCAATTAAGAACCTGCCTCCACGAGTCCCTTCCAGACAAGGACTCACACTGGCAAAATACTATTTACAACACGCAATTGTCAACTTGCCTCGAGGAATCGGCTTTAAAATTCTAATTCCTCGAGGCAACTTGGCACTTTAGTGGTAAATTGCTAAAGCAGGTTGTCTGCATGCTAGCTGGCTTTACATTTGAGGCTAAAGAATGATGTGAAGGGTTGTTTGTGTGGTACTTTGGGGGAGATTTTCCTTCGTATCTCTTGAACACACCGCTGTGTGTTCCTGTAGCAGCTCCAGCTACTGCTGCCACTGCATGTTTGGAACATATTTTAAGAAATCATCAGAAATATGAAGTTTCACTCACACAGCTTATTTTCTCTCCCCTCTCGTCTTTCTGTCTGTCTGTCTGTCTGTCTGTCTGTCTGTCTGTCTGTCTGTCTGTCTGTCTCTCTGTCTGCCTGTCTGACTGTCTGTCTGTCTGTCTGTCTGTCTGTCTGTATGTCTCTCTGTCTGTCTGTCTGTCTGTCTGGCTGTCTGTCTGTCTGTATGTCTCTCTGTCTGTCTGTCTGTCTGTCTGGCTGTCTGTCTGTCTGCCTGTCTGTCTGTCTGTCTGTCTCTCTCTGTCTGCCTGTCTGACTGTCTGTCTGTCTGTCTGTCTGGCTGTCTGTCTGTCTGTATGTCTCTCTGTCTGGCTGTCTGTCTGTCTGTATGTCTCTCTGTCTGTCTGTCTGTCTGTCTGTCTTGTCTGTCTGTCTGTCTGTCTCTCTCTGTCTGCCTGTCTGACTGTCTGTCTGTCTGTCTGTCTGTATGTCTCTCTGTCTGGCTGTCTGTCTGTCTGCCTGTCTGTCTGTCTGTCTCTCTCTGTCTGCCTGTCTGACTGTCTGTCTGTCTGTCTGTCTGTCTGTCTGTCTGTCTTGTCTGTCTGTCTGTCTGTCTTTCTCTGTCTGACTGTCTGTCTGTCTGTCTGTATGTCTCTCTGTCTGTCTGTCTGTCTGCCTGTCTGTCTGTCCTGTCCTGTCTGTCTGTCTGTCTGTCTGTCTGTCTGTCGCTCTGCCTCTTTCCATCTCTCTTTCTCTCTCCTATCACATTCTCTCATTCTGTCTCCTCTCTCCGTCTCCGTTGCCTCTCGCTTGAAAAGATGAATCTGTCACACTGTGCTGTAATG
>NC_139647.1:18175788-18198288 GCF_964638095.1 Poromitra crassiceps
ATCAATGGCAAATCCAAACAAGGACATATCCCTGTCCAGTCACTGTCCAGTCACTGCCCAGTCACTGCCCAGTCACTGTCCAGTCACTGCCCAGTCACCCCACTGTCCAGTCACTGTCCAGTCACTGCCCAGTCACTGCCCAGTCACTGCCCAGTCACTGTCCAGTCACTGCCCAGTCACCCCACTGCCCAGTCACTGCCCAGTCACTGTCCAGTCACTGTCCAGTCACTGCCCAGTCACTGCCCAGTCACTGTCCAGTCACTGTCCAGTCACTGCCCAGTCACTGCCCAGTCACTGCCCAGTCACCCCACTGTCCAGTCACTGCCCAGTCACTGTCCAGTCACGTTGTTGAAGAGTTTGTTGACACGTCTCCAGAAGGAGCCAGTCAAATAGCATTGATTTTGTCTGGCCACGTTTTCCCCTCTATGATGACTGCTTAGCTTGTACTTTTTTATGTTGGGGGGCCCCCCGCCTCTGCTGGCTCTATCCCTGCCTCTCTCTCTCTCTCTCTCTCTCTCTCTCTCTCCACACACACAATGTCTGCCTCTCTCTCTCTCCCCACACAATGGCCCAATCCCAATTCTTTTCTTAACCCTCAAGCTCAACCCTCAAGCTCAACCCTCAATCTTAGTAGCCCTCAAAACTAAGTGTTAAGGGCTATCTTGCGACTTTAAAATGGGACAGCCCTTAAAGGCAGATACGTCTTCAGACTGTGGGGGGCAGCAATATGCCAAAGCTCCGTCCAGTCTGTCAATTCAAAAGGAGACGAAAAAAGCATCCTTACAAATATTTCCTTGATAATATAGATGTAGAAATTACGATAACCATTGTATTATCTTAGTTTAAATGTCATTTTATGGATTTCCGTTTTGGAGCCTAACACATTTGTTGTTGCTAACTATCGATAGTCAGTAGCCGTGCTGGTCAAGCCATATTATTATTATTATATTATAACATTGTTAACGTTGTTACGAAATGCCATAATTCTCGGTGGTAATGTCGTTGTTGAGTTGTTTTGATCAAGATACAGCCTACGTGTAATGCTACGCACCACAAAACAAGTGGGGGCTAGAATGACCGTGCTTTCCGACGTGAGGGCTGGCTTGACTGCAGTTAAACACTGCAGTCAAGCCAGCCCTCATGTCGGAAAGCACGGTCATTCTAGCCCCCACTCGTTAGCAACAACAATTGTTGTTAGGATTCCAAAACGGAAATCCATAAAATGACATTAAACTAAGCTAATACAATGGTTATCGTAATTTCTACATCTCTATTAACAAGGAAATACTTAACTTTGTAGGGCTACTTTTTTCCTCCTTTCGCCGCCATCTTCCATCTGAATGGATCTAGCTGATGACACGCAAGGGATTCTGGGATCGCACTCACCGCCAAGTGTGGTCGTGGAAAATCTCAAAACTGAGGGCCGTAGAGCCCTCAAACTCGACCCTTAACTTAACAAAGTGAGAATCGGGACAGCACTAGCACTTCGCGGGAGTGCGCATTTTTGAGACTGAGGGTTAAGATTGAGGGTTAAGATAGGAATTGGGATTGGGCCAATGTCTGCCTCTCTCTCTCTCTCTCTCCCAACACAATGTCTGCCTCTCTCTCTCTCTCCCCCCACACAATGTCTGCCTCTCTCTCTCTCTCTATCTCTCTCTCTCCCCACACAATGTCTGCCTCTCTCTCTCTCTCCCCCCACACAATGTCTGCCTCTCTCTCTCTCTCCCCCCACACAATGTCTGCCTCTCTCTCTCTCTCTCTCTCTCTCTCCCCACACAATGTCTGCCCCTCTCTCTCTCTCTCTCTCTCTCTCTCCCCACACAATGTCTGCCTCTCTCTCTCTCCCCACACAATGTCTGCCTCTCTCTCTCTCCCCACACAATGTCTGCCTCTCTCCCTCTCTCTCTCTCTCTCTCTCTCTCTCTCTCCCCACACAGATGCACATGATGATCCAAAGTCTGCCTCATCTCAAAACCTCCCGTCCAATTAGCATTGGTTTCTTGACAACTTCCGCTCTCTCCATCTCCACACGCTTATAGCTCTCCACTACACCCTCATGTCTTTCTTTCTCTCCCTACAGTCTCTCCATCCCTTCTGCTCCTCTCCAACAATCTCCCTCCCTCCCTCTCTCTCTGTCTCCTTTCATCCTGCGTCTGCCTCCCTTCTCTCCTTCCCCTTATCTGCCTTACCTTCCGATAACCCTGCTCTCCCTCCCTTCCTCCCTCCTCTCACTTCCGATTTCCTCTCTCTCTCTCTCTCTCTCTCTCTCTCTGTGTCTCTTGCTCTCTCTCTCTCTCTCTCTCTCTCTCTCTCTCTCACCCGCTATCTCCATCATCACATATTAAGCTAGCATGGCGTGTGATTCTGTGTGGTTGGCTGCCTATTGAATAGTTATCAGAGTATATGGCTCTCCTCTCAGCTGCACTGCTGAATGCTGAGCGTAGAATAATGCGGGCATTGAGGGGCGCAGGGAAGTCGGGTGGGGGTGAGGGTGGGGGTGATGGGGGTGAGGGTGGGGGTGAGGGTGGGGGTGGAGGGGTGAGACTGTGCTGCAGCCTCTCGGAGGTGAATGGAGGCGATCAGAGGCTTGACTGACAAGACAAATAGTAATAAATGACTCCTACACTGCCTGACCAGCGCCTTACAAAGACCCGGGGATAATATAAATACTCACAGCAGATACACACAGTGGAAGATACACACAGTGACAGATACACACAGTGACAGATACACACAGTGACAGATACACACAGTGACACAGATACACACAGTGACACAGATACACACAGTGACAGATACACACAGTGACACGATACACACAGTGACAGATACACACAGTGACACGATACACACAGTGACAGATACACACAGTGACACAGATACACACAGATACACACAGTGACAGATACACACTGTGACAGATACACACAGTGACACAGATACACACAGTGACAGATACACACAGTGACAGATACACACAGTGACAGATACACGCAGTGACACAGATACACACAGTGACAGATACACACAGTGACAGATACATACACACAGTGACACAGATACACACAGTGACAGATACACACAGTGACAGATACAGATACACACAGTGACCAATACACACAGTGACAGATACACACAGTGACAGATACACACAGTGACCAATACACACAGTGACAGATACACACAGTGACAGATACACACAGTGACAGATACACACAGTGACACAGATACACACAGTGACAGATACACACAGTGACACGATACACACAGTGACAGATACACACAGTGACACAGATACACACAGTGACACAGATACACACAGTGACACAGATACACACAGTGACAGATACACACAGTGACAGATACACACAGTGACAGATACACACAGTGACACGATACACACAGTGACAGATACACACAGTGACACAGATACACACAGTGACACAGGACACTTGTGTTTTTCCCCTCAGTGTGATGACCCACTTTGGCTGTTATTCGTGTTGTACCCTAACATTGTTGAAATGTTGGAACTTGCTGTTTCAGACACGTGCGTGCACCCTTGGGTGCAGGTCGTGAGTGCGCATATTGTGTGTGTGCATGTATTTCTGCGTGCATATTGTGTAGAGGTGTGTTGAAGTTTTGTATCTGTGTGTGTGTGTGTGTGTGTGTGTGTGTGTGTGTGTGTGTGCGTGCGTGTGTGTGTGTGTGTGTGTGTTTATGTGTGTGTGTGTGTGTGTGTGTTGGCTGCACCGCGGTCTAGCTGTGATGAATGGAGTCTTGTGCTGCTCCACAGGGCCCATTAGTCAGACACAGAGCGAGGGCTGGCCACCTGGGTACGATGCACCATCCCAAAGGGTTGAAGGCCGGGACACACACCCCCCCTCTCCCCCACTGTATGTGTGTCTTCATGTGTATTTAACGCGTGTGTGTGTGTGTGCGCATGCCTGTATGTTTATGCACGTGTGTGTGTGTGTGTGTGTGTGTTTTTTAGTATGCACAACCTCGTTCAGAGCATTTGACACAGATCCCTGTGTGCGTGTGCATGCATTGTGCATGTGAATGTGTACTCTTTGCTATCGAGCTGTGGTGGCCGCGGTTTCATCCTCCCTCTGTGTGGACCGCGTTCATCCATCAGCCGCGCGTCTGTCGGGAGGAAAGAGGTTACGTCGCACACATAAACGTGCGGAGCAGAACGGGTGCGGAGCGCGATGCTATAAGACGAATCTCTACGGGACGGATTTATTCGCGCACTATTTTATGTCCCCCTAATGAACTAAATGAAATGCTTTGTGGAAGGGGACAGAATAATGGCCGTTTGCAGAATGGCTGCGTGCAGGATATTGTGACAGGAAGTGGATTCTGTCTCATAA
Source organism: Poromitra crassiceps (assembly GCF_964638095.1). Taxonomy (NCBI): domain Eukaryota; kingdom Metazoa; phylum Chordata; class Actinopteri; order Beryciformes; family Melamphaidae; genus Poromitra; species Poromitra crassiceps. The sequence goes on from NC_139647.1 coordinate 18,180,159, forward strand.
AGCGCACCGCCAAAGTGAGATAGACTCGAGGGCATAAAGTGGCAGAGCTCAGCATGTCGCTAGAGAGGTTTACTTCTGGGTCCATAAAAAGACTATGAAGGCATCAGACTTTATTCAGCTAAATACAAAACAAATTACCGTAAATTCCGGACTATAAGACGCACCGGTCTATAAGCCGCGGGACCAAAATTGACTATTTTTTTCTTCTATAAGCCGCACCGGTCTATAAGCCGCGGGTGTTTTGATGTTTAATTACCATATGAAAGGGTTCGTGCACAGAGAGGAATGTCGGGAAAGCGATGGCTGTTTGGGGAAGCTCCCATTTATTAACATTTCAACAAAACAAAACAAAAGTCAGGTCACTAATCCCCAGACAAAATCACACAACAATAGGCTATATGTGCAGCAAACCTGTAACCAGAGAAGTCAAGTCACTAATCCTCGTCTTCCTCTTCTTCCTGCATACTGAAACCACCAAAGTCCTCATCTTCAGTGTCGGAAACGAACAGGTTCAGGGTGGCTTCGTCAACCACTCTCCTCTCTCCTTCATTGTCACTCAAAACCAACGAACTCCTCTTCATTACTGTCGGCATCGAACAGCCTCTGAAGCCTCTGACGGCCCTCAGCGCCAGCTGTGGCGGCGTCATCCTCTTCATCCCGCAGCAGTCCAGCGTTTTGGAACCCGTTGGTGATTGTGGATGTTTTCACACTCCTATAATATTCCGTGCTGAGACAGTTCCTCCTGCTGCACCGTCCAACGCCTCACCATTGACTCATCGATGCCCAGGTTACGCGCGGCTGCTCTGTTTCCCTCTTTTAATGCGAGATTGACTGCTTTCAACTTGAAAGCTGCGTCGTGTGAATTTCTGCGTACCTTCCCCATGGTAAGTGAGAGTGTTGCTTCTACTGCTCGTTCTCATGCTGTCGAGAACGAGCAAAGCTTTTTTTTGGTGAAAGAATCCTCCAGGGCGCTTCTTGTTAACAGTCCGAGTGAGTGGCAGGTCGAACGTCAAAGGCACTTCATCCATATTTATGATCTGCTCCGGTTCGATGGAATATTCCTTGATCTTCCTTTGTGTGAATTCGCCGAAGTTTGTGATTTTCTCCTGGTAGTCGGGGGAGGGAGTTGATGGCCGAGTGGCCGTTTGCTTACCGTAATTACCATATGTAAGTGGTCACGCACAGAGGGGATTGTCGGGAAAGAGATGGCTGTTTGAGGAAGCTCCCATTTACCGTATTACTGTAACATTTCAACAAAACAACATAACACAACACCACCGTTGTTTATTTTTACAGTGCACACAGTGTCCGCGGTGTGGTGAAAAGAGGGCAAGAGAGGAAATTAAAACAGAAGTGGATTTATAGTTAGAAAGAGTGCTAAAAAAGAGAGATTTTATTTGTATTTTTTTTTTTTTTTCTGAAAAAATCCATAGATAAGACGCACCGTTATATAAGCCGCAGGGGCCAAAAAACGGGAAAAAAGCCGCGGCTTATAGTCCGGAATTTACGGTACAATCATTTTTTTTTATTGGTGATTTAGTGCAAACGGCCACTGCAGGACATAGCCGACTGTACACTAAACAGTATAGTAGAAAATACATAGCGCTTTTACTAGGGATGCACCGATTGCGATTTTGTTGGCCGATTCCGATTTCCGATTTTTGAATAGTCTGACTTGCCGATACCGATTTTTGCCGATTCCGATTTTTTTTCTAAGAACAATAATTGGCAGGTTATTTTTTTACTTTTTTACTTTGCTTTAATAGAAAATTAACATTCATGTCACATTTCTTATCATTTGCATGAGGTAGGACTCAAAAACATCTCAAAATAAAAGTGTTCCAGGTTACTGGACAGAGCTTTTCTTTTTTGTGTAAATACAATGAATATAAAACAATTAATTCCAGTATATCCCACAGCTATCATGCATTTACTTTTCCAAAAGAAAAAAGGTGCAACAGAACAGGGGCTTCAGATGGAAAGTAGCCTATGGCTAAATCTGTTACAAAGCATCTCTTCCCCTATAGGGTTTAATGTTTTTTTGTATAGGCCTATGTCCCTGCCAAATAAACGAATAAAATAAAATAAATAAACGTCAAAATGTTATCCATGGACAAGGAGTTTATAGCCTATAGCTCTGGAGCCCAGAGACCTTCGAAGCCATGCCCACTCTACAGTTGTGGATTTGGCTGTTATTGAGTAGCCTAGATGAGGAAATGAGTTTGAGTTGACTCAGTTTGAATATCGTAGTTTACACACAGAGCGCGTTTTTTTTTATCCGCCATTCGAAAAAAAATCATCTCTCACAGAAAACCGTGCACACTGGTCCCATGCGTTTTATTATTATGTTGGTCGTTCTATTCGCAATACGAAACAAAAGTCCTCTCCTGGCTGTACACGTTAGGGTTAGGGTTACAACGTGACTGACAGATAGCAGCAGCAGCAGGCAGTGGTGATGTGGAGGCTGGTCGGGGAAGAGGGGACGGTGAGGGGAAGCAAGCCGCTCAGACTGGAGACTGTGGTCTCCAACCTACCCGGCGGCCCCTCCGCGGCTCCACACCGATGAAGACATGCTGTGGCATGTGTGTACTGTGTAGTGGCAGCTTTTGTTTTGGCTGCAACTCATCCACTCTGTCTCGCTGCTTTTGGGTTCGTGCACGTCACTTGAAAATCGGCTCACAGAATCGGCATTTTAGAGTGACCGGCGCAGATCACCGATCGAGGCCGATCACGTGAAAATCGGCCATTTCCGGTCACGTGCCGATCGATCGGTGCATCCCTAGCTTTTACTTGTTTTAGTAAAGTGCCACACATGCACATGCACATCCAAACTACAACAGGAGCTAGTCGTAGAGCTAGTCCACACATGCAATAAGACCATGGCGTTCTTATCAGTGTTGGGCAAGTTACTTTCAAAATGTAATATACTACATATTACTAGTTACTTTGATTTGAAAGTAATAAGTTACTTTCCAATATTACTTTCTGTGTAGAGTAACCCGTTACTTATTACACTACTTTTGCATTACTTTGACCAAAACAACAGCAGCAGCAGAATGACATCGCCGTCCCGGAACCATCCTGAAAAATAATTTCAACCGCCTTGAAGTCAGTGTAAACAATCCAAAATTCAACATTTTATTCTTTTCCTTTGTTATTGTCATCAATAGTGGTTATTTCCATAAAAACACACAGTTTGATTAGGAAATGATTGTATCTTTTTTAAACATGTGCTTTGATTTAATACAATGTAACTCCATTTGTAACTTGAGTTACTTGACAAAGTAACTGGTATAATATTACTGAAATCCTATAGACGGTTTTAACTTGACAAACATAAACAATCTAAATTGACCCTTGCTGACTTCCTGTTGCAGTGTTTGAACTGAATAACTGACAGGAAATAATCTAGGTTTCAAACTGTTCCCTGGCAACACAATTCTGTGAAAACCGTCTATAAGTAATAAGTTATATTACTGAGTTACTGCTAAAAGTAATATATTACATGTAATATGTTACTTTTGTAATGAGTTAGCCCCAACACTGGTTATTATTACCACATGTGACGTCGGGAGCGTGTGCTCCTCAGATATGACTCGTCTGAAGGGGAGCTCACTCAATGGGAGCGCCTATCTCTTTTCTTATCTTTTAATACACTACATACAGTATTTGCGATTAGCATTTAGACAGTGTGGCGCAGACAGAGTAGGTTGCAGCCGTGAATCTGTCGAGGGCCATGGGGCTGTAACAGCACACACAGCAGCACACAGCACAGACCGGTGAGCACTTTGAAAGCCTCCAACCTATTGCACCATCTTGGCCAATGGGGACGGACGTCTCTGAAATGAGACTTGGAGATGTCATTCCGCTTGGTTGATTGTTACACCTGTTGTGCCTCTGGGCTGAATGAGCCACTCCCTCTGCTGCTCCCAGCTGCTCAAACGTTACAGATAGAGGAAGCCTCGCGTTAGTGCATTTGAGACACGGGGGGTCATACGCTACTACGCCCCCTAGCTGTCACCAGCTGTCAGTCGCTGATCATTGTTCATTCACCAATCGCGGCCATTCTTTCATTTCACGGCTTTAGCTCAGGAGGTAGAGCGGGTCGGCCAATGACGCAAGGGTTGGCGGTTCGATCCCCGCTCCCTCCCAGCTGCTGTCGCTGTGTCCTTGGGCAAGACACTTAACCCTCCTTGCCTCGTATGATTGGTATGAATGTAGACATGAATGATTGGTATGAATGTAGACATGAATGATGGTGGTCGGAGGGGCCGTTGAGCGCCGATGTGTGGCTGCCACCACCGGTACGAATGGTGTGAACGAATAATGATTCTGTGAAGCGCTTTGAGCACTTGGAAAGGCGCTATATAAATCCAATCATTATTATTATTATTCTCACAATAAGGCGGTCCGTTTAAATACGGCCTCCTCCTCTCTCACTCTGATCTTTGCTCCACCCATGCTGCTTCACACCGCTGCTGCTGCTGCTGCTGCTGGCAATGCTTTGCCTCCACCACCCCAGCCTCCACCTTTCTAGTTCAGAGTCTGCATGGCTCAAAGGCTAAACATGTATTCTAGCTCAGAGTCTGCATGGCTCAAAAAAGTTGAACATGTACTCCATGTCTTGCTTAGGCTCCCTCTGTTACTCACTATGGCTTTAAATTAATCTGGAATCTTGTATCCTCATGGGGGGATTTTTGCGGCCCTCCCTGCTCGGCGTAGCTTGATGCTGCTGGGCCGCTTCAGGGACGAGCATCTTCTGTAAAGAGAGGAGCCTTCAACGCCAAACATAACTGTATTTCCATTTATGCAATAAATGGTTAAATCTATGACGAGAGTGTTCTTGAATGAATATATTATATTATATTATATTATATTATATTATGATAATGAGATCATTATGACTATGAATATGTTGTGTTATGTTATGTTATGTTATATATCTTATACATTCAGGCGATGTCTCATCATACTATCTCATCATAGACGCATTATAGCTTGGGGGGGCGTGGTCATCGTGGGGGAAACTGACTGTCACGATACCTCCTTTCTGCAATTCCCCCCCCCCCCACGGCCCCCACAGACCAACTGTATTTGTTTTTTGTTTTTTTTATATTTTATTTAAAAAAAAATTAATAGAACAATAAACGAACAAGACAAACAGGCTCAGACACAGGAAAATAAAAAATAAAATAAAATACATACATCAATGACATTTGGCATCATTAACGTGGTGCTACCAGCCACAAAAGGTTGCTTATGTGCTTGTGAGGGATATTACGCATAGGACCCCACCAAAGGGGTCCGCATGAAACAGACCGGGCAAGCTGTCCATCACCCCCCCCGACCTTAGTCACCGCTCCAACTGTATCTATGTTACCTCGATTATGACTATTGGAGCATTACGTCAAGGCAGGGTCTGAATTAAGATCTCCGTCTCACGTCACATGTGTGAGAACATCCCATTGAAAGACATCTGGCAATACTGTACTCTCACTTGAATAAAGCCTCTTTAGCAGAAGATACCAGCTGCCTACGTGACTCCGTGTCTCCACGCAGAGAGCTTTGCTCATCTCAACACTGACTTCATAGGGTTCACCCAGAGGGCAAGCACAGCAAACCAGAGCATCACTCAATGCTTAATTATTAAGCAAAGTATGATTCATTATAATTCCCATTGCAGCCAGTCTGTTACATAAAGCTACTCAAGTCAGCACCGCTGTCACCAGTGAAGCTCCTTCGAACCCGGCGCGATCGCACACTTGTCGTCATTGTTTAACACCGTGCCCACTTCTTACAGCAAACCCTGTTCAGCTTAGCCACCAGCTCCAACCTCAGCCCCGCTAGCTGCATGCACTCCTGTCCTGCAGTCACTCCCACTCCACATCAGCTAGCTGCTCTGTGCACGGCTCAGCGCACCGCGGCTGCTAGCTTAGCTCGTCACACTCACCCACATGCAGTCAGGCATGGAGGAACACATATACGTGGATGGATACAAACATATATATATAGCCCTACATGCTGCACACAACTTCACAAACGCATGCCCACAATCTCACAACATCGTTCTGGTTAACTTTGGACATTGCACCAACAAGCTTCATAAATGAAGAGACATCTTCATCTTCAGACATCTTCAGACATCTTCACAAATGAAGAGACATCTCCACCCTAAGGCCTGGACCAGGGCTGTCTCTCTAGAGAAGCACCAGTTGAACTGGTGTTCACACTGGGATGGACTGGTCTTCTTCTCCAAAGGCTTATGATAATGCGATTGGGCGCCAGCCTCGTTCCATATTCAAGATACTCAAAAATCGGTATGATTTGTGTGGTAATCTTTGAATCTAAAATGTAATATTCCATTTTGTATTGTACCTTAACACGGTACATACAATAATGAGTCTGAATCTGTCTGACTCTGAAGCATGTTTATAAGCTGTTTTTAATGTTGTAAACATGTGGGAACATTAGCGAATTGTTTTACTGTTTGATACTTGATGGTGTCTTTGTTTTCAGCTACATTTCCTCTCAAGTTCTTGCATATTTTCAAAATATTTTCCACAATCTTAATGTGTCAGTACCTGCTTACATGATGACTAATTGTTATACAGAACACATGTTTATATACCTTTTATAACTGCACTATGATAACGTGAGAAATGACGCTATGTGAAATTGTTGGTATGTTTATCTCTGGATGTTTGTGTATTATTTGAACTATGTTTCGGTCACCTCTTTGGTTGTATAATATAATAATATGCCATTATTTTAAATGAGTCAGATTATAAATAGGACACTTGAGCATGCCCATGATTGCATTAATTTGTACTTTTCTCCATCCACTGAGTGGAATAATGGTGATTTATTCTCTGAACAAGCCACACAGGGTCCAAGTGATAATGATGTGTTTTCATATGGTAATCACAGTCCTTTCAGTTCTGCGTACACAGTTATGCAAGACCGTCCTCCCCTTTCTTTGTGATTGGCAGTTTGACATAATAGACACTCTCACCAGTACCCTATATGATCGTTATAATGATAGGGACACAGATACACACACACACACACACACACACACACACACACACACACACACACACACACACACATGCGTGCACGTGTGTGTGCACACAGTGTGTGTCCCAGAGATGTTCACAAGTCATTGTTTGCAAGTCCAAGTCTCAAGTCTCTTATGGATGAGCGTTCTATCATGTGCTGCATGTCATCCAGTCTGCTTAGAACACTGCACAGCTAAAACTAAGGAATTCAAAGCATGTACTGTATTATCCTCACTCCTTATCTATTAGCATACATTATCAGATTGACTGGATGACATCAGTATAGATGTCCTTAATGTTAATGCACCATTTTTTTTTAAATAAAAAATAAAGATTGTTCACAAGTCCCAAAACTCAAGTCCAAGTCAAGTCTCAAGTCTTTGAGGACGAGTCTCAAGTGACTGTGAGTGAGACATAAGATTCAAGATTCAAGATTCAAGATTTTTATTGTCACTCCATGGTACAAGTATCACGTGTGAAATTCTTGTGCTGTGGACTCCGTTTACGACATAGTACAAATAGGCAACAAGCAATGAGCAATAGGCAATAAGAAATAGGCATCAATAAGCAATACTAAGCAGCAATAGGCAATGCGGCAGAATAGCGATAAGACAAGTCAGTGGCATATTCATTGCACATAGGTGCACGTCATGTGCATACGTTAGACGTGTTTGGACATTTTAATTCGACGTATTTGACATACATTACAGTGCAAGTAGCATGTACCTTATTAAACATACAATTAAACATTAGGCATTGTGCATACGTTAGACGTGTTCAGACATTTTAAATTCGACGTAATTGACATACAGGTGCAAATAGCATGTACCTTGTTAGACATACAATTAAACATTAGGCATACATAATGGTAGCAGCTGCAGTACGGTACGGTACGACTACTACACTATTTGTGTATGTTAAGGAGTCTCGTGGCCTGCGGGAAGAAACTGTTCCTCAAGCGATTTGTGCGTGCTTTTGGAACCCTGTATCTCCTCCCTGAGGGTAGCAGGGAGAACAGGCTGTTGTGGGGATGGTTTGTGTCTTTGATGATCTTCAGGGACCTCCTGAGGCACCGCTGGTTATACAGTTCGTGCAGTTCTGGCAACTCGTCTCCTGTTACGTGCTGGGCCGCGCGCCTCACCCTCCGTAGCGCCCTGCGGTCCATGGTGGTACAGTTCCCGTACCAGGCGGTGAAGCAGCCAGTCAGCAGGCTTTCAATGGTGCCTCTGTAGAAGTCCCTGAGGATTTCTTTCCTTAGCCCAAACTTCTTCAGGCGCCTGAGTCCGTGTATTCGCTGTTGGGCCTTTTTGACAACAGTGGCGGTGTGGCCGGCCCAGGTCAGGTCCTGGTGGATGTTGACTCCCAGGTACTTGAAGCTGTCCACCCTTTCCACCACTGTGCCGTTGATGGTGATTGGGGGGTGTGTGCCCCCCCCTCTCCTGTAGTCCACAATGATCTCCTTGGTCTTGGAGACGTTCAGAGAGAGGTGGTTGTCCTGGCACCATTGTTCCAGGACCCTCACCTCCTCTCTGTAGGCCGTCTCGTCGCCCCCCGAGATCAGCCCCACGACTGCTGTGTCGTCTGCAAACTTCACGATGGTGTTTGAAGTTTGAGTCGCCACGCAGTCGTGGGTGTAGAGGTCGTACCAGAAGGGGCTGGAGACGCACCCCTGGGGTGCTCCTATGCTGATGGTCAGCGGGGAGGAGGTGAGGTTGCCCACCCTCACCACCTGGCGGCGGTCTGTCAGGAAGTCCAGGATCCAGTCGCACATCGCTGTGTTTAGTCCCAGGTCCCTGAGTTTGCTTACCAGCCTGGAGGGTACTATGGTGTTGAATGCTGAGCTGTAGTCCACGAACAGCATTCTCACATAGGTGTCCTTCCCCTCCAGGTGGGACAGGGCGGTGTGGAGCACGTGTGCCACTGCATCCGCTGTGCTCCTGTTGGGGCGGTATGCAAACTGCAGCGGGTCGTGGTCCGGGGGGAGTGTGGGACGGATCTTTGATATGACCAGCTTTTCAAGGCACTTGCTGGCTATTGGTGTGAGGGCTATAGGGCGCCAGTCATTGAGGCTGGTCACTTTTTGCTGTTTGGGAATGGGGATGATTGTTGCTGCCTTGAAGCAGGGGGGAACTCGTCGGAGGGAGAGGGACTGGTTGAAGATGTCTGTGTACACGGCTGCCAGCTGGTGGGCGCAGGCCTTGAGGACCCGCCCAGGGATGCCGTCCGGGCCGGCCGCCTTGCGTGGGTTGATACGCAGGAACGACCGGCACACTTCATCCTCAGTGATGGTGAGGGGGCGGTCTGTGGGGGGTGGAGGGTGGGTGGGGTTGGTGGTTAGGTAGGAATGGGGGGGGGTGCGGGTGCTGAGGGGTGGGGGGGAGGAAGGGGGGAGGGGAGGTGATCGGGGGGTGAGGGGGAGGAAGGGGGGTAGGAAGGGGGGAGGGGAGGTGATTGGGGGGGGGAGAGGAGGAGGGGTGGTGGGGGGGCGGCGAGGGGGAGGGGTGATGGGGGGGGAGAGGTGGCAGGGGGGGGAGGAGGGGAGGAGAGGGGTGATGGGGGGGGAGAGGTGGGGGGGGAGGAGAGGAGGGGGGGTGGACATAAGTCCAAGTCCCAAGTCCAAGTCCCCATCTCTGGCACACACCCACATGTTTGGGGGCAGCTGTAGCTCAGGGGGCGGCTGTAGCTCAGGAGGTAGAGCGGGTCGTCCACTAATCGCTTTGGATAAAAGAGGTCGGTGGTTTGATTCCCGCCTCCTCCAAGTCTGCATGTCGGAGTGTCCTTGGGCAAGACACTGAACCCCAAATTGCTCCCGTTGGTGTGCCAGCAGCCTGCGTGGTAACCTGCCGCCATCGGTGTGTGAATGGGTGAATGTACCTACTGACTGTAAAGCGCTTTGGATAAAAGCGCTATATAAATGCAGGCCATAGGAGGTAGAGTGGGTCATCCACTAATCACTTTGGATAAAAGAGGTCGGTGGTTCGATCCCTCCAGTGTGCATGTCGAAGATACTGAACCCCAAATTGCTCCCGATGGTGTGCCAGCATTCTGCGTGGCAGCTTGCCGCCATCGGTGTGTGAATGGGTGAGTGTACCTACTGATTGTAAAGCGCTTTGGATAAAAGTGCTATATAAATGCAAGCCATTTTGCACGAATATCTGAAAATCTGTCCAGTGTGAACACCCAGTAAGACTACAGTCTGCATCAGTTTTCATATTACTCCATGTATCAATCTTGTTTTCAGAAATGTGCATGTCCCCTCTTACCTACAGTGTGGGAGGAGTGAGGCACATTGGGTTGGTTCAGTCACATCATCCACACATGCCAGCAGGTTCCTCCTACACACACGAACAAATTGCAATTACACACATAGACACACGAGCACAAGAAATGAAATGAAAAAGAATCAACTATGAAATAAAAATGACAGCCCTCCACCTCACCCCTCATCCAGAAATAGGCTCCCATCACACACAGACAGACACACTCACAGACACACACACACTCGCACACACACACACACACACACACACACACACACACACACACACACACACACACACACACACACACACACACACACACACACACACAGTCTGCAGCTCCCAGAGGCACCGGATCTCTCTCTACTCTCCCTGGGCTGTGGCTGTGAGACGTGCTAATGCACACATAAGCCAGTGAAAGACAGAGAGACAGAGAGAAGCAGAGAGAGAGAGAGACCATAAGCCAGTGAAAGACAGAGATGGAGAGAGAAGCAGAGAGAGAGAGAGAGACCATAAACCAGTGAAAGACAGAGAGAGATGGAGAGAGAAAGCGAATCAAATGAAGAAGAGAGGGAGTTGCAGTGCTAAGCAGCTTTAAGACAATGTGGAGGGGGTGGCTCAACTGAAGCCCAAATGGCTGCTGCTACCTCCTATCGCTGCTCCACACATACACACGCACGCACGCACGCACGCACGCACGCACACACACACACACACACACACACACACACACACAAATATGAAAATGTGCACATGCACAGCAACAGCACCCCACCTACATACACTCCTATTGCCACTGCACATGTAACCCAGATGTACTGCCCACGTAGATCTCTTTATACACTTCTCCCTATAGAGGAAAGGTTGTGAGCAATGGGTAGTGGGACACAGTGAGGACAAGATGAGCCCCAGAGACTAATGAGAGGACGAGTGTCTTTTACAGAGAGAGAGAGAGAGAGAGAGAGAGAGAGAGAGAGAGAGAGAGAGAGAGAGAGAGAGAGAGAGAGAGAGAGAGAGAGAGAGAGAGAGAGAGAGAGAATGAGATGCAATACACAAACAAGTAGGACAGAGTAGAGAGAGAGAGAGCGCAAAGATGTGTCCTAGCAGTGAGAGGAGAAGAGAGAAACGGGGGAGCAGGGGAGAAGAGATGAGAGAGGGGGACAGGGACAGTTCAGTAATACATTCCACAGGAATTCCCTTATACGTTGTGGGTCTGACTCCATTGTGTCTACAACTGGATGTTGTGGGTCTGACTCCATTGTGTCTACAACTGGATGTTGTGGGTCTGACTCCATTGTGTCTGCGACTGGCTGCCTCAAAAACCAAATGCATAGTGAATGTTCCCCACTAGGGGCAAAAACGGTGAGAATTCATTCTTATGTGTTTTGGAAGGCAGTTTGCCAGCTAAAGCCCCAATGGCCCAAAGGCCCAATACGGATACGGACAAAGCCTTCTGTCCGTACGCTACACATTTGACTCTCTACTGCCCACTAGTGGATGTATTGCTTAACATGATACCAACGTTAACCCATTGATACCTGATGCAGCATTTGCGTGTATATCCCTCATTTGTGTGTGTATCCCTTTAAGACCGTGAAACGCGGTTTGCGGTCTTAAAGGGATACACACACAAATGCTGCATCAGGTATCAATGGGTTAAAGACGCGTGGATGTAATGCGGGTAGTCACGGTTACATCGTTTGAAACAGACATGTTTATTTTCATAGGAAAATGGAGCATAAATTAGCCATAATGCTGGCATAATGACATAGTGAGGGTAAATGGCAGTAGTCACAGTAGCCTACATGATTCCTATTGTTTGGGTTGGATGGGTGAATTCTTACCCTATACTGTGTGGACCCCCTGGAACCCCCCCCCCCCTCACGGACCCCATTTTGAGAACCACTGGTATATATATGCCATAGAACAATTGAACTAGTGAACATTCATTACTATCTGTCATGCTATAGGCTCTAAGTAATTGAGAATTAATAATAAAAAAAAATGGCACAGTGACAATACCCAGAGTAATTGTCAACACAAGTGCATTTTCCAGTTCAGAACAGGAGAAGGGCGAAAAGGCTATATTTTATGTCCCCATTTTCCAATTAACTGCCAAATTGACTGTGGTGTTATATCACACATTCATATCATCGTAGATCATAGTCGTTCCGTAGCTTCTGGCTTTGGGGGAGACAACTGTCCTTGGTCATGTAGTGTATCATGTTAGGTGTTAGGAAACAGCCATTTTATGTAGGAGGCAGGCATCCTCCCTTGGGAAGAACATGCTATTTTAGCCCTGGTGGAAAAAGTAAGGATTTATAACTAGTTAGTCCTTAGAGAAAAATAAGCGAGGAATGTAATTAAACTGAAAGTTTAGTTTAATAAAGAAACTTTTAAAAAGTAACTGAGGGAGTAAGATAAATTAGCTATAACCCATGATGTAAATGGTTGAATAAGTGGCTAAATTAAATCGTTCTTTAATATTAATTAATATTGAAGGCAAACTGTGTGGTAAACTAAATAAATAAAACAACAACAGCACAGACTGCACCTTTATAAATGAGTTCACGGTTGATTGGTTACTCCAGGTATCAGTCAAGTCGACCAGTTGTAATTGGCCGTAGAGAACGCGTGGGCGGGGTTAGACAAAAGTCGTGGAAAAGATGCAGGGGGACGCAAGGTGTCCGTCGGTCGGAGTGAAAATTTGTTTCCTTTCGGTTTTCGTAGTTTGTCTGAGTCAATAGTTCGTGGTAGCAGCAGTCCGGGTTAAAGGTTGTTAAGTTGTGAGCAGCCTAGAGGCGAAGTCAGCGGCTTTCTTCCAGATGCTAACTTTGTGCTGCTTTAGCTTGGGATGCGTTATGCTAAAGCTAACCCATGCTGTACAAGTGGATGTGCTCGTGCTTGCTTAATTGGAGCGGTGCAGGGAGCGCCCATGCCTAACTTCAAAGAGAAGCCTACAGGACAGATAGAGGACTTGGCGACGGGAGAAAAACCTTGTTTTCTTCACACAAAGAAGGAGCTCCGGCTGGCCCTCTGAGGACGGACCGACAGAGAGCTGTGAGTAGGACTTTATGGTTAACTTTACTTTACTGACGCAGGATTGTGTGAGGTGGATTTTCTGTTTCCTTGCTTGGTTGATGGGAGGGATTTTGCCGTTTGCATCGCGCGCGTTTTGTGCATGAGTGCACCTGTGTGTGTGTGTGTGTGTGTGTGTGTGTGTGTGTGTGTGTGCGGGGGGTGGCTCCACTAGTGTTGTTTCGAGTTTGACTTTGTTATGGTGAAATGGGCTAGTGATTTAAAAAGAGGGGCGAAATAACCTAGAGAAAATTCCCTTTTAGGAAACAGGGTAGCCTATTATAGATCGTTTTGTTTAATATGATTTTGGAGGTTGCTATGGGTAATTTGGGTTTCATTTCATTTCACCTAAAATATGAATATTATTTGTACCTTCAAACAAAACAATCGGTAACAGTAAACCTTGGTTGATTGATTCAAAGCACAGGGCCGCTGGAAGTCATTCAGAGTTTGGGGTCCTGAGAAGGATTTTTGTATTAATTTGAATGGCCAACATTTTAGGCTAGCCTACACTACAACAGACAGCCAACTTGAACACCAACAAGGTGTATGTCAAACCAGTGTAGTGCCATATTGAGCTATGGACAGTTCACACGGAATGCAGGTTTATTCCAAATCAGAAGACGGTTGAGTGTGCCATATATATGGGTAATAGAACAAGACATGAACTGCAATTTGCATTTAACAGCAGTGGTGTCTTTCTAATCTATATAGACTATATATACACTCTGGGAATATTGAAGAAATGTTAGCCTTGACACCATATACAGCAGATTTATTTTAACGTTTCATTTATTTTGATGATCTATTCTTACATTTTTTCCATTTTCCCCTTTCTCTCAAGTACCCCCTGTAGTACCTCCACGTACCCCTAGGGGTAAGCGTACCCCAGTTTGTGAACCACTGCCCTATGGGAATATTATACAATAGGAGATAAAAAATGCTATAGGACTAGCGATACCATTACTACCATAAGGCCATAAAAATCCACTATATTAGACACATAGGCTACTATAGAACAATATTATAGCCTATCATAGAGGGGGGGGGCGTAAGGGCATAAACTCACTATGGACCAACAGTGATATTTTAGTGATTTCTCAATAGGGCTCTCTCGCTGTCAAATACACACGTATGCACTGAGCTGCTGCTTCTCTGATCTCCCCTCCTCAGGGCTGCTGAGTTTGTGTATCAAGAATACACATAAAATATCATAATTAAATAACACAGGATTTCAACCATTTACCAACAACCATGTTTTATAGACAGCAGCTTACTCTAAAAATACTAGGCTATTCTCACAAAATATACGTTAGTTGGGTAATACGTATTACATTCACCCAAAACAGGTAAACCATTGTGGTAGCTACCTTTTATTAAAACACCCCAAACACTGCTATAGGAAAAATAGACCAAAACATACAGTACAGTAACTGAACGTGCTGCCTGGGCAACCGGCTTCTCTTCCACGTTGCAGATGTCTCTGCTTGGGGAGGCTCATGAACTGGGCCTGCACGAGCCTTTGATGGACAGCCTAAGGCACGCTGCCAGATGCTCCCCCTGCAGGCCGTTCCTAAGCTCGCATTTCATCTGCAATTAAGTAGTGCATCATTCTGATCGAAGAGCCGAGGTGTGTTTGAGGAGATGGTGGTGAAACGCTCTTCCTGGGGAGTCAGTGCAAGAGTGTTTAGTGTGATAGCGCAGAAGTGTTTACCGCACCACAGGTGTATCTTGCTCGTCTCTTACCTGAGAGAGACCATTTAGAGTAAAAATACAAATATTTTTTACATATTTTTTTTTAGCATGGCAGGTTACCATGATTACCATTGTGGGTCACTAATAGAATGCATAGAAACATGGGTAGGCTCTGTATTAATGAATGTGCCTAGGCTATCTATAGTATTCCCATGATGTCACAAGCATTTTCCTACCAATATGGCGCTACAATACACACAGCTCATTGGCTGGTTGTGTCACTTGATTGTAATCGCCTGTTAATTGATTACAATCACCTGCTATTTTCCTACCAAGATGGCCGTGTGGTGATGTAACAGAATACTAGGGCTGGCACGGATCACGGATAATCCGTGACCCGTACGGATCAGCCCCCACGGTTCGGAACGCGGTTCGGAACATCAATAGTCCGCGGACCCCCCCCCCCCCCCCCCTTCGTTTCATTTAACGTTTAACGTTAGTGTATGAGAACGCCCAGCGCAGCCAGACACAGACAGGCATAATCATGGCAAGCACAATTGAGCTTCCTCATCCCTTGTCGCTGCTGTAAAGTATGTCTGAAGGCTGTGGCTAGTGGCTACTAAAGACAGCGTCACACAAACTTATTTCAACACCTCTGAAAAAGCACAGGAATGCGATCAGCGTGTTGCGCGCTGCACAAGATAACGAGAGCCACAACACACACACACACACACACACACACACACACACACGCGCGCACACGTTTCACAAACACATTATCACCGGACGGTGAAATGTTGCCTTAGGACACATAACAACAAAACAACACGTGGGGCCACTGAGTAGCTTAACGTAGCATCAACGTTATATTTCCAGACTGACCTGGTCTGGTCTGTAGGTCTGTACCCGTGTCATGTGACTGGTGCAAGCAACAGCCACGAAGTTAGGCATAGCAGTGCCACCTAAAACAGGAAGTTGGGTCGTTCTGCCTTCAGAGTAAAAGCATACATTGTCACTTATGAGAAAAAAATATTTTTTGAGCTGTGCAGGGCAACAAATGGTTAGAGAATTATAATAGTATTAAAAAAATCTAATCGAAAATCTAATTTTGAGAGAAAAAATCTGATATATATATTTTTTTGCTGATCCGAAAAATCCGTGATCCGTGGCTCAAAATCCGTCACGCGATCCGATCCGTGGGTTTTCTGATCCGTGCCAGCCCTACAGAATACTATCAATATTAGGGACAATTTTAAATTGAGTAACTCTACTTCAAACCATGATGCTGCAGTAGCAACAGTCCTGCTATGCTTGGCCACCACAGCTGTGTGGGAGCAAAACCAACACACACAGTGCCTGTCACTGAATCGTGTTCATTTTCAGTACAGTGTGTGTGTGTGTTTAGGTGTCTGCGGTGCGTACTACTCCACTATCCGTATTCATATTTCATATTGCATTATGCTGGGGGGAAAAACCCTGTAGTGTGCGTGGAGGATTGGCTTGAGAGTGCCACTCACAACACAGATTCTCTTGTAATTGATTTAATTTGGAGCCGCACCATGTGTTCTGTGTTCTGCCGAGACGGCCGTTTGATATGCAGCCTGTGCTCGGATGAGTTTAATTACTTAGCCGTCAAACAAAGTTATGCAGCATATGCACTTTTGGAAATATTGGTTTAGTACTTACATTGTGTGTGTGTGTGTGTGTGCGTGTGCGTGTGTGTGTGTGTGTGCGTGTGTGTGTGTGTGTGTGTGTGTGTGTGTGTGTGTGTGTCTCTCTGCTTGGGCGTATCTGATTGAGACATGTCTGCAATCCAAAGCAGCACACTATTGGCCAGACTCAGATAAGACCGATGGAAAGATATTGGTAGAGAAGTATAGAGACACTGCGTAACGCGTCATCATTCAGAAACCACGCCCAAGACGGGGGAAAACACAAACTCCTGTCCAATCCTGGCGTTCTCCTATGTCACGTGCATGGTTGCGTGTTGCACCAAAAGATCGTATATACGGAAGATGAACACTCCAACTTACTTCCTTGACAGCTAGATCCACATTTTTCTTCTCGCCAATTCTCAATGGCTTCCTTGTTTTGCTCAGGAGTACAAAAAAACTTTAACTGGCGATTTTTTACATTTGTTGTCTGCGCACCCCCACCACACAACAGCTTTTAGCTATGTTTAATTCAAGGAAAATGGCGCTGGTGTGTGGAAATGAACGGAGCGCTTCCCCCGTGATGGGCGTGGCCTATTACATGCAGTGTCTCTATGTGTGTGTGTATGTTTTGTGCATATGAGCCAGAGTGATGAGTGAATGTAGTACAATATAGAAATATACAATGTATAGAAATGAATTGGAAACATTTGGATTAAGAGTAATTTTTTAAAGCAAAAATAACTTACTTTCAAAATGTAAAGTAATACGTTACTTTGCAATATTACTTTCTGTGTGGAGTAACTAATTACTTATTATTACGCTATTTTTGCATTTCTCTCACCAAAATAACTGAAGTAGCAGAATGACATCCCGGAACATCCCGAAAAATAATTTAAACCGTCTTGAAGTCGGTGTAAACCGTCCAAAATTCTAAATGTTATCCTTTTCCTTTGTTTTTGTCATCTATAGTGGTTATTTGCATAAAAAAACACACAATTTGATTAGGAAATGATTGTGTCTTTTTGTGCTTTGATAAAAAAAAAAAACTCAATTTCTAACTTGTGTTACTTGACAGAGTAACTGGTATAATATTACTGAAATCATACTGGTAATAAGTTATATTATTCAATTACTGCTAAAAGTAATTACATTACATGTAATATGTTACTTTTGTAATGAGTTACCCCAACACTGCATACTGGAACATAGGAACATACAGGAAAACACACATATACGCATGCGTGCTGACATGCCTTATAGACCCTTCTCACGGGTGCCATTTTGTGTCGAAAAGGCAGGGTGAACACAGGTGTAAGCAAAACACTAATGATGGTTTCCAACTTCCATGATTGGAATTTGGAAACCCTCATTAATGTTTTGCTTA
>NC_139647.1:18203288-18255788 GCF_964638095.1 Poromitra crassiceps
ACATTCCTGTGTAGATCAATGCTAAAGTGACGAGCTGAAAACTTTGGAAGGATGAAACTGTGTTTGAGTGATCACTGGTGATGTCACAATGTCTATGACATCAGGGATTTAGGACAGCGCTGATGATGTCACTCTCCAGTGTCCACGACAGCACCAAGGACCTTCACAGTTCACAGTGCGGTGCCTGAATATATACGAAAACCATATTTTTTGTTTAGCAATACTCTATAAAAATCATTCTTGGAAGAAATGCTTAGCTAGGCTCCAAACAGGTTTAAATGGAGAAAGGTGTGCAGTGTGGGGAAGACCTGAGCCTAATCCTGAAGGTCCTCTAGACAACAGCTCATCTACAGTGCTCCCCTTTCACCTCAACTTATATCTCCGTCTGCCCAGACCCGCCGCTGCACCAGATAGCGCCAGGCAATTATTTCCAGCCGAGCAATATGTGTTTGTTCATACAGTGATGCCAAGAGCTCTCCAAAATTCAGATTTTTTTTTTATAGTATTGTTGATGGGGATTGGGGGTTTGCTCTTCTATTAAAGTAACTTTTATAGAAGTTAGTTGAAGAAAAACTGGTATTGCATGATGCATTATAATCTATCAGGCAACCTCAATCTAAAGACTGCTAAATAAATAGCAGAGCAGCTGAGAAATAAAATTACCCATGAGAAATAAAAACGTGTCTTTGCAGCCGTATAGCTAATAGCCTGCAAGGGTAACGTGCTGTCTTTATATCACTGTTACGGGCAGCTTGCACTGCAGGAGGCCTACCACATCCAGCAGTTCTCAGGTGGTGGTCTATGTATTAGTAGTAGTAATTAATGGCGTCTTTAACGCAACCATTTCAATCTCCTGCTGTCATCTTTTGCCAATTACGGAATTTATATTGCTTGAAATTGTTTGAATTTCTCTGCATCAAACCTGAACATGCCTCAAGAAGCTGCATAGAGATCATCAGACCCGTTAATCAAACCAGTGAGACGCTGGCTCTGTGTCACAGTCTACTCTGCTCCTGCATGGCTGGTGATATATTTTGATAGGCCTTAATTGTGTCCTCAGCATGGTGCTCTCCATGAACCCATGCCACCTCCACCATCACACAGACCCTCAAAACACAGCGTGCACGTTGTGGAGAAATTAAAGTGTATATTGGGAACCGAATGTGTGAGAAATATGGGTCCATTTGCAATGCAGATTTCAGGAGCCTGTGGTCTCCCAGGAGTCCGTCGTACACAGGCACACATAACCAGATAAACATGCAACCTAGTTCCTGCGGTGTCGTTTTGCATGCTCTCTCTCTCTCTCTCTCTCCCTCTATCTCTCTCTCCCTCTCTCTATCGCTCTCTCTCTCTCTCTCCCTCTATCTCTCTCTCCCTCTCTCTCTCTATCTCTCTCTCTCTCCCTCTCTCTATCTCTCTCTCCCTCCCTCTATCGCTCTCTCTCCCTCCCTCTCTCTATCTCTCTCTCTCTTCCTCTCTCTATCTCTCCCTCTCTCTATCGCTCTCTCTCCCTCCCTCTCTCTATCGCTATCTCTCCCTCCCTCTCTCTATCACTCTCTCTCCCTCCCTCTCTCTATCTCTCCCTCTCTCTCTCTCTCCCTCTCCCTCTCTCTCTCTCTCCCTCCCTCTCTATCGCTCTCTCTCCCTCCCTCTCTCTATCGCTCTCTCTCCCTCCCTCTCTCTCTCTCTCCCTCTCTCTATCTCTCTCTCCCTCTCTCTATCGCTCTCTCTCCCTCCCTCTCTCTATCGCTCTCTCTCCCTCCCTCTCTCCATCTCTCCTCTCTCCCTCTCTCCCTCTCCCTCTCTCTCTCCCTCTCTCTCTCTCTCTCTCTCCCTCTCTTCCCCCTTGATCTCGTTAAAGGACCCTCCATTTTTGAAGTCCTTTTATGCATCTCATGGATACAGATTTTAAGGGGGATGCCGAAGCACCGAGTTGGGAGGTAAACAGGCCCTGCAGCGCTGCTTATCTGTGTTCTGTTCTCCGCCAAAAGCAGTAAAACGTTGCCAGGCGAAGAACAAGAAGCTCATTATGGGCCATGAAGATCCCTCTAAATGGGCCTTTTGAAACACTCAGGCGATCATTTAGGCCTTTGTTGCAACTCTGTGGTTGAACTTGAGAGCTTGATAGAGTTTAGTTTTTTGGGGAGCAGCTAATGCAGAACCCAGACACTAAGAAGAGATGCGTGCAAATGTGTGCTCGTCTGTTAATGTCGTCAATGGAATCAAATCAGGCCAACATCGCGGGCATAAATATAGGATTGGTATCAAGACAATTTCCCCTAAAATCTGATACTAAAAGCCACATGTAACAGGACAGACATAAACGTAACGTATGCAGTAATCCGTACGCAGTAAAACACATGGATCACATGATACTCAGCGTTGGGTCATAGGCTACTTGAAGTTACTGGTATTCAGAAACATGATCTGTGAAAGAGGTTTTCAGTCAATGTATCTCTAAGGCAGGTACTTACTCACCGCTGTATTTGACCAAACTATACTACAGTGTGTGAGTGATCTTTCAAATACAAATGTTGGGAGTTATAACTTTGATAAGCTTATCCGCCCCCCCCATGCCATCATTTGCCAACATCTTTATTTTTTCATCAACAAAGATAATTAGATTTTGATGAATTAAATAATGATGAATGTGATAAGTGATGATAAGTGATTCTCATTCAGCAAGTCCACTCATTTGGACACAATATTATGATAATTGAAAGTGCGTGTGCATGTGTGCGTGTGAGTTACAGTTTGAATTGCACTTAGCAGCAGCGTAGTACTCTATCTGTGTATGTGTGTGTACATACCTACAGTCATACAAGCATGCATCCATAATTTAAAGGGGTCTTAAGTAATGTATGACCTCTATAGGACCACTAGGAATTGCAACACATTGGCAGATTATCTCCTCCCACAAATGGTTACACAAGAACCATTTTGCAGTATTCACCTTATGTAGCCCCGCCCACTTGACCCAGTTGTGTTATGACTTCCTGTTCAAAACACCGTCTTTTTTACCTGCTCACTAGTACCAAAGAACTTTTATGGAAAGAAATGACAGCTCCATATTGCCCCATTGCAACATCAGCGCCCAGCAGCCTCTGCCATTTTTTATTTTTGGAAGCGTGACAGCGCCAAAAGAACCTCGCACAGGCTCGCAGTGGTCAGCTGCGGTAGCGCTGGCCCCTATAATCAGCCTCTCTAAACAGTAACTCAACGGGAGAACACTCTAAATTTCGTGGATTCACATCTTTTCTGGGCGTACTGCAAATCTTGATTGAAGTGGTGTAGTGCAGGGATGTAAAACAACAACCATATTGTGGAAACTAAGCAACATTTTTCGTTTTCTTTGTTTAGTTTTTTCAAGATAAATACCTAATGAAAAGGACCCGAGGTTCAACTCCCGTTGAGTTACTGTTTAGAGAGGCTGATTATAGGGGCCAGCGCTACCGCAGCTGACCACTGCGAGGCGCATTCTGTTTCCAAAAATGGCCGGAGTGTCGTCTCTTTCCTTCCACGCTCTTTGCTAGTACTGTACTGTCACAGGAAGTGTAAACACAATAGGAAGTAACTGGCTCACCCCTGTGTTGGAACACAAGGTGAATAGGTTGGTGGGTAGATTTTGGAGTGTGTTGAAGTTCCAGTGGTTGGGGAGTTGTGAGTGTAAAATGATTGATTGATTGCTTATTGATTGGTTGTTGATCATTATTGTATCTGTTCCATAATGATCTATGGCTGTCTCTCAGACGTCTCTCAGGTGGACTCTCTTCTCCATCTGGAGAGCATTCCTAGGCATAGATAACATTGTGTTGTCTTATAATCAATAATTTTTCACTCACAGAGTTTAGTTCAACTCTTCAAGGAATCATCGTTGGTATTGATCAGCACCCTGCGAACCCTCTGTAAAGTCAGTAAACACCTGACTTATTTCCCCTCTAATACATTGTGTGTGTGTGCGTGTGTGTGTGTGTGTGTGTGTGAGAGTGTGAGTGTGTCAGCAGACAGATATCTTGATATCTCTTTAGCGGGTACAACCGCAGCTCTCGCTTAAGCCCTTATGCAATTCCTCCACATCCGACCACATCCTCTGTAATCACAGCGTATAGCGTGAGGAGGGATACGGACGGAGACCTGCGGTCAACTCCTCACTTTCAAATCCCAGAGTGAGTGTGAACCTGAAGTATCACACTTAAGCCCTGTTAGCACGGGACTTTTACCTGAGAACCTGATGTGATTTAGAAATTACCCCCGCCCACCCTCGAGGGCGTGCGGCTAGTGTAGGGGTAGATTCCCTGCCTATACCAACACGAGGGTCGCAGGTTCGCGCCCCCCGTGTTACCCTGCGGCTTGGTCGGGCCTCCATACAGGCACGATTGGCTGTGTCTGCGGGTGTGAAGCCGGAATGGGGCTATGTGTCCTGGTCGCTGCACTAGCGCCTCCTCTGGTCTCGTTCGGGGCGGAAGGGAACTGGTGGGAATAGCGTGATCTTTCCCACGTGCTACGTCTGAAGCTCCCCGCTGTCAGGTGAAAAGAAGCGACCGGCAACTGCACATGTATCGGAGGAAGCACGTGTGTGTCTACGGCTCTGCCCAGATCGGCAGAGGGGGGGTGGGTGAGTTAACCCAACCCAGCCGACCACAACCTTCAAAGTACTATAACACAGAGGGCTGTCAATATGGCTTGCATTTGCCATCAGGAAGGTTAGTCAATAGCTAATTCATAGCTCGATAATAGCATGGGTGATGTGATGCAAAAATGACAACCCCAAATCACCGAGATGCCGATTTGCACGGGACTAATATTATCGCACCTCTGTGTTTGGTGAAATACGGTAGGTATTTTGCCATGGAAATTTTACTTTACAAATTACGGACAATGCGGATTCACACTGTATTAAGATCGCAGACGACCTCCGCGATGATTACAAATGACTACAGGTCCCCAGGTAATACTAGTCCCGTGCAAATAGGGCTTTTGACATGTTTACGAGTGCCAAGTGGAGACCTTCACCCAGAAGCCCCTTGTCACCGCTGCTCTACGTCATATCATATGGACATTGATTTCACAGTCTGCTGGAGGTCTTATTGAGCATATCAATGAAATAGCAGCTATTGATCTGTCGGCCTCGGTGTCCTATTTTCCACTTTTTTTTTATTGGAGAGAAAGAAAAACATAAAAACCAACAACCTCCTTAAATCCCATCTTTTGTTTCCATTTGCATCTTCAATCTCCCAAATATTCTGTCTCTCGCGTGCCGCCTCTCTCTCGGTCGTGGCCGTAGGGCGTAGGCTCCCCGCATCAACTCAGAATGTCAAGTGCATGCAACATTTAGTTGCAATAAAAATGATTGAAGTGAGAGGAACAGACTGTATCTCATTAGATAAAACAGAAAAATTCCTTTGCGGACATCATTTGCAGTTGAAAAAGGTAATAAATCACAATATATATCGCAATACTCAATCAATACATCGCAATACTAGCATATCGCAATATTGCAATAATATCGTATCATGATAATATTGTATTGTGGAGCATCTGGTGATTCCCACCCCTAATGGAAGCCACTTCATTATTAGACTAGTTTATTTAAAAATATATATATATTAATTCATTTTTTCACAGGGAAGATTGAGACCCCACTTCACATTCACTCAATCACACACACTGTTCAACCCAAGTCTTCTGCCTTTGGCCACTAGGGGTGTTTCCCTTAGAGCAGTTGCAATATGTGGCTTGTTAAGGACATCTTGGCTGTAACACTTGAGGGAGTGCAGAACATAATTCATGACTGGCAGGCCGGGCATTCCAATCAGCAGCCTGCCGGCCACAAAGCCTTGTTCTCTGATACTTGTGCTCTGAGAAAAAGTACAGAAATGCCATGTTGTTCCATGGCACCACGTTCCATGGCACCAACACAGACTGTGTGGAGAATGTTCCGTGTCAATACGGACTGTGTGGAAAATGTCTCTTGGATGTCCAGAGCAGCTGGTGGTGAAGCCTGGGGGACGAGCTGGCTCAGACAGAGAGGGAGCTGTCCAAAGAGCTGCTGCTCTGCCTGATCTCCGCTGAGCTGGGGCCGCTCTTTGCACAGCTGCACACAGAAACTTGGCTGGCCTAACACACACGCATGCACGCACACACACACACACACATACACACACACACACACGCATGCACGCACACACACACACACACACGCCCCCACACACACGCACACACACACACACACACACACACACACACACACGCATACACACACACACACGCATACACACACACACACGCACGCGCGCGCGCGCGCGCGCATGCACGCACGCGCACATACACACACACACGGATACACCCTCACACGGATACACCCTCACACACACGCGCGCGCACCAACAAATAGACAGTGCAGACACGTGCACACACATGAATGCATGCCTGCCCTGCACACGTGTGTTGTACTGCACAAAGCGTGTGTGTGTGTTTGTGTGCATGTCAGATTTTTCGTTCCAATACTAATTTTAACATTCCGAGCTGTGCCACACTTCTGGACCTTCACTGGAATGGGCCCAAAGCGCTCCAGACCCGCCTCCAAGCGCCCGGGCTGCGGTGACGTCTCGCCAACACGTGACGTGACAACCCCCCCCCCCTTCTGACTCCTCCCCCTCAAGCGTGTGCTGCGAGCAGTTGCGAGACTCAACTCGAGTGGAGAGACCAGAGAAAGACAGGTTTTTCTAAAGATTAAGCCAAAGTACTGCTGGTATCGATACTGTTGCAAATGAGTTTCATGTTTTTAGTATTGATACTTTCTATCGGTTGCAAATGAGTATTGTATCTGTTTCACTTTTTTTTTTTACTATTGATACTCATTCATAATTTTGACAACCCTACTGCCTTTGGACAAGCGTGTCATTAGGGCTGTGCGATTTTGCCTAAAACTAAAATTGACGATTTTTTCTCTCAAAACTCGATTTTCGATTTCGATTTCGATTTATTATACTATTATACTTCTCTAAACATTTGTTGCCCTGCAGAGCTCTTTTCCCCCCTTTTTTCCATAATTGACAATTTACGCTTTTACTCTGAAGGTAGAACAACTCAACTTCCTGTTTTAGCTTGCCGCTGCTATGCTTAACTTCCTGGCTGTTGCTTGCTAACTTGACACTGGTGGATTTGCGTGTTCCTCCGTGAGATAATTATATTAGTGTCTAAGCGACCACCCGTGCTCGGAGTTATATCTGTACTAGAATAACACAAAGTCACAACAGGAATGCGTGGAACTGCGATAGCAGTTAGGGGGAAATTCAGACACACAGGGACAGGTGAGTCAGCTGAGGCAGCCATGAATACAGCCAATCTATCAGTACTCGGTGGCCTCACGTGTTGTTTTGTTATTATGTGAACTGGCAACGTTTCATCGTCCGGTGATAATGTCTGTGTTCGTGTGCGCGCGTGAGTGTGTTGTGGCAATCGTTATCTTGTAGGCTACAGCCTGCAGTGCAACAAGCTGCTTTTTGGTCGGAGGTGTTGAAATAAGTCCATTGTGCTGCTGTTTTTAGTAGCCAGTATCACAGCCTCTAGAGAGACTTTACACAAGTAGCAGCATGCGTACATGAGAGAGAGCCGCCCCGCGTAACGTACTTACCCTAGTTAAAGTGAAAAAAAAAAAAAAAAAAAAAAAAACGATTTTACGATTTTCATTTTTTTAACATCGTCCTAACTAATTAATTCGATTACGATTCAAAATCGATTAATCGCACAGCCCTACGTGTCATCAGTTAAAGACACACCTTCAAGCAGTTATAGCCCCGTTCGATTGGACAGTTCCGTCATGCCGGGCCGCACCAAGCCACGCCCACACGTGTATGGAAAAAGGCTATAAGTGTTGGGTGGGGGACCTGGGCGCTGCATGCAGCAGTGGACGTCAAATGTTAATGTACACATCTCAATGCATGACTGCACACACACACACTGTACTATAACTGTACTTACGTGCATGTGTACATTTTGCACACACACACACACACACACACACACACACACACACACCCTCGGGCGCTCGCCCCAACGTACGCACAGTGGTCCTCCTGGGCCTGAGGCCACGGAGAGCCGCCTGCCAGTGAGCTAAAGAGGTCCTGGTCTCTCCTCCACCTCGGAGATGAGATGAACCATGACAGAAACAAGCTCTTACCCGCCGGATGGCACAAGCTCCCATTATGTAATCCCAGCCGGCCCGGTTAGAGACCTAATGGACTTCTTAGATTAGGAGCAGATCTTCCCTCCTAACCTGGAAATCCCTCGCTTCCCCTCTCCATTCTTTTATTTAACATGTGTGAGTGTTGCTTTATCTCACACATCATGCCCCGCTGTCGCCCCCCCCAACCCCTTTTCTCCTTTTTTGTACCTCGCCGCTTCCCCTAGGCCTAGATGATTTGCAGATTATAATTCTTGCTGAAAAGCAGAATAAACAGAGTGTTATGTAGGCTGTGCCTGCAGACCTCTGGGGGGCAGAAGGCTGTTGACGGCAAGCTGTATTTGCATAGGTAAAGTCCTCGTTAGCATGTCGCTCTCGCAGCCACTCAGGCAAATAGATTTGTCACGACTCTTTGCCCCCCGCTCTCTCTCTCCTCCTGGGACTCAAGGTAATATGATCATCACAAAGAAATTGTTTTTCCTTTCTGCCGGCCGATATTGGTTTGTAAGAGGCTCTCGCTCACACGGACTAAAATAACACATTTCTGTGGATAAATCGAAGGGGAAACAATGTTAGCGTTTTGTTTTCCGTCTTATGGAAATGTGTCCCAAACATTGGCTGAAAGTGCCAGCTTGTCACTTCGTTTATGCAAATGCTACAGCGACGTGAAAGCCATTAGTCAAAGGAGGGAAACGGTGCCCCCCCTTTTCATAAAGGCAAAATAATACAATTACACATTGAGATGCAGAGCAGGTGCACATCAATCAATACGCTGGGGGAGCGCTGACCCTAGCGCACAATATGCAAGGAAGCAGTCTGGAAGTAACTGTTATGGAAAAATGTCTTGGAGAGAAGCCAAAATAAGTTGTGTTTCCTGTAGGGCTGTGAATCTTCACTGGCCTCACGATTCGATTATGATTCAGAGGGCTACGATTCGATTCGATTACGATTATCGATGCATCTCGATGCATCTTAAATCGATGCATCACCTTTTTTCCCCAATACACGATTTATTTTTTATCACTTTCTTTTTTCTCACTGTGTGGCTACTTTTAAAATAAAAGTGCATTTGGATTTGCGTTGTATTGTGATCCAAATAAACAACTGCATGTACTTCCATTATATTTTATTCGATTATTATTATTATTATTATTATTTTTTTTATAATCGATTTTTGGCATTTGTGAATCGATGCAGAATTGTGCACGTCCGCATCGCGATGCATCTTATAATCTCTTCCTTAATTTCTGTATAAGTAACAATGATTTTGTGCTTGAGGTTTAGCGTTGCTCTCTCCACACACTATCAGTGTGCTGTTTGGGCGCAGCACACTTTCTCTAGACGTCCGTGTGCGCCTGCATACGCTCTCTTCTCATTGGAAACGGATACAGAAGAAAGACACTGGAGCTTAGGAAAAGAAACCATATGGGGACACGGCCTAACGCAAGTCTCTTCCTTCAATCCTGCTTATTTTTCATCCACTCTTCTCTCCCTTCATCTTCCTCCTCCTCCTCTCTCCCCCCCCCCCCCCCCCCCCCCCCCCCCCCCCCCCCCCCCCCACCCCCCCCCCCCCCCCCCCCCCTCTCTCTCTCCCTCACTTCTACATCATTGTCCCTTTATATAAGGCTTAGCAGGTCAGTTACCTGGACCAAATCAGTCTCTGTGTCCAGATGCAGATGCCAGATGGACAGCTGGGGGTTGCCTTGATTCCCAGCCAAAATCCCAACCCCAGTCCTTCCTCCAGTAGGCTAGCGAGCTGCCACAAAACGCACGCACGCACGCGCACACACACACACACACACACACACACACACACACCACATGCTGTATGGCATAAGCCCACACATATACACAGGCTCCAAAACGTATACATATTCAATACAGACAAAACACAGGTCTAAGTAAACAACAGAGACCCAGCAGCAAAAGGCTTACAGTATCATGGACATCCCCATGGCACAGTACAACAAAGAAATACATTTTCTCAGAATAGATTTGATTCCTAAGCAGTGCTGCTGCCAACTCATCCCCACAAATACATACTTCTATATATAAATAGGTTACCAATTTGGGTATATTTAGAAAGATATCTCGAAACATAATATTCTGTATACGGCATGTGAAATGTGTATTATTCCAAATGGGTGAACAGAAAGACAAACGAGCAAGTATGCATGTTTACAAGGGTGCTTCTTATGTAACAACACAAATAGATATCTCTCTCTCTCACACACACACACACACATACACACACACCACAAACACACACACGCACACACGCACACACACACACGCACACGCACACACACACACACACACACACACACACACACACACACACTAATGCCTAGCTCCATCAGGTGAGCCAGGTGTAGGCTATATCTGGTGGGGTCAGTGTGAGGCGTGTAATCCTCTCTCTCTGACTGACACCTCGACTGATTCACTGCACAGAGTGAGCAGAACCTCTTCTCACTCCCCGGGCCCAGGCTTTCTCACCAGCCCTCAGAGGCATATTCACAGCACTAACAGTCCAGCAGAACTCCCACCACGGCTGACAGCCACGCCACAGGAGTGCCAGCTATAGATAGCCTATCCACCGTGTAGGGGGCAGTGATTTCACACCTGAGCCGTGGTTCCAATCCCACCGTGTCCAAAGTCAAATGTGATGCAGTGTTTCCCCTACCATTCTACAGGCTGCCAGGCCCAGAAGAAAAAGCATCTCCCCCCCCCCCCCTGCTCTCCTCAAAATTTAAATAAACCTTTATGGCATATCATTACAATACAACAACACTGGTGTTGACAGTAATAGAAGATGCCAAATCATTCAAAACAATAAGCATTTTGCTTTTAGGAGCATCGTGCCAGCGTGTGGCGCTGTTCCAAAACGTGTCAACGTGTGTCGTTGCCTGGGAAATGCACATCCCATAATACAACTGATCGCATCCCATAATAGTAGGATGATACTTGGGATGCCATTGCCAACATAGATGCGAACAGGTTAGCTAAAAGTTTAGCGTCGCCAGCGAGGGACCCCACCGTTGCGGTCGAGGTACGTTTCGAAATCCCTCCAGGCCTGAAAGTTTTTATAGGGGAAACACTGATGTTTTTGTTATTAAGCCTAACCCAATCCATAAGCCTAAACCCAACCAAGTTGTTTTACTTGCCTAAACCCAACCAAGTTGTTTTACTTGCCTAAACCCAACCAAGTTGTTTTACTTGCCTAAACCCAACCAAGTTGTTTTACTTGCCTAAACCCAACCAAGTTGTTTTACTTGCCTAAACCCAACCAAGTGGTTTTACTTGCCTAAACCCAACCAAGTTGTTTTACTTGCCTAAACCCAACCAAGTTGTTTTACTTGCCTCAACCCAACCAAGTTGTTTTACTTGCCTAAACCCAACCAAGTTGTTTTACTTGCCTCAACCCAACCAAGTTGTTTTACTTGCCTAAACCCAACCAAGTTGTTTTACTTGCCTAAACCCAACCAAGTTGTTTTACTTGCCTAAACCCAACCAAGTGGTTTTACTTGCCTAAACCCAACCAAGTTGTTTTACTTGCCTAAACCCAACCAAGTTGTTTTACTTGCCTCTTCATTCAAATATAATATAGCTATATAATATACATAGCTTTTTCGGGCCACTGATTTCCACACATTTTTTCGGCGAGGCATGAAATGGTATTCCTCGAATTGCGACATGATTTTAAAGCATATCACGTTCCAGCACTAAAAAGCGTTGCAGGCATTCAGCTGAACATCCCACAGGTGAGATTTGGGAGTTGAAGGGGCCAAGTTGTCTGTTTTATCTCAGTGATCATCGGAAAAACAACACATTTTCTCAGGCGTGTGTATCCCCCAAATGCCCATTAACATAAAAACAAAATGAAACCTTTTGTAACAAGTGTATTTTTCTGGTCTTCAATGCTCTATCATCTCTCTCTCCTCTTTCTCTCTGTCTCTCTCTCTCTCTCTCCTCTTTCTCTCTCTCTCTCTCTCTTCTTTCTTTCTCTCTTTCTCTCTCTCTCCTCTCTCTCTCTCTCTCTCTCTCTTTCTCTCTCTCTCCTCTTTCTCTCTCTCTTTCTCTCTCCTCTTCCTCCCTCTCCTCTTTCTCTCTCTCTCTCTCTCTCTGTCTCTCTGTCTGTCTGTCTGTCTGTCTCTCTCTCTCTCCTCTTTCTCTCTCTGTCTCTGTCTCTCTCTCTCTCGGGAACCCCAACTAAAGCTGGAGGATAGCAGGGAAATGTAGGGAGCAGATATGTTTTGCACACAAAACATGAAAAGAGCAGAGACCAATGAATCCTACCGAATAATAATATTGGCTAATCTAGTGTATAATCAGTCATTATACTGTAAGATCCAAATATGAATAGTTTTGGCACAGCAACATACAATGTAAAAAGGAATGGAATTGACTTTTCTCCTTGATATGTCATGTTATGATTTCTGTGCACCATTCTGTTCGTTGAGTTATCATCTCATTTGGTTTCTCTGCACCAATCCACTTGTGTCTTTGTTGTCTCTATTTCTCTTCCTCTGTTTTCTTTCACAGCAATATGTTGTTATAATAAGGGCCCCTGGGGGGATGAATTGCCTCACTCCCCAAAATTGTATTTGTTTTTTCTTAATTCTTCAGTTTTTATTTGTACGTGCACAAAACCAACAGAGAATAGAGAGAGATAGAGAGACAAAATACAATGCGATGTCTCTCTCGTTCGCTGTATCTTTGCCCGCCTGCATTCTCCAGGAGAGTGGAATGCATCGGCATCTAGGTCAAGGTATGGTGGTCCTGTGAGGGAACACGGCTTTGTGGGAGGTGGAGCAGGACAGTCACACATGACTGCCTCTACGCCTCAAATCCGTGACACACACAATACATTCAAACACTCAACAATAAATCCATGACACACAAGACATTCAGACACGGACAAGAGGGCAATATTGAGCATGCTGGCTTGGATTTGTGCAGGGAGGATCCACAAAAGCATCATCGTTTAGTTCCAATAAATGGCTTAATTTCATGGTGAGAGTGATCCCAATTGCGACAAGCGAAAAGATCATTCCTGCTTCAGGGATCAATACGATATCACAACTAACATAATGGCTTCCATTCTCATCGGAGGTGCCCACAAGAATGCATGATACTCATAGATAAGATACTTAAATAAATAATAATATAATAATAATAATATCTTATTTATGCTGTCGCGTGGGTGGTTAGTACCACTTTCTTGGCAGTATAAAGGGAAGAGCAACACTTTGGAGAAAGATGGTGTGCACCGCAAACCACTGGAAACCACAAGGAAACCCTGTGAATTAAATGTTGAGCTAGGGTGATTTTGCACAGGGCTACACTATACTGTAGCGTGTTACAGTGTGCTACACTATACTGTAGCGTGTTACAGTGTGCTAGCTGTATTGGAGGGTTGTTATGTGCAGTTGGTAGGGTGCTAGTGTGTTAGAGACGGACTTGCTGCTGTGCTGCTTGGCTGACTGTTGCTGTCACGCAGGCTTGTCCCTGTCAGCGAGATAAATGACATTCGAGCTACCCTGCCATCCACTTGATACCTGGGAGACAGACACACTGGTGATGCCCTTCAAACGCTACGTTGCGCGCGCTAGCGTG
Organism: Poromitra crassiceps; assembly: GCF_964638095.1. Lineage (NCBI taxonomy): Eukaryota > Metazoa > Chordata > Actinopteri > Beryciformes > Melamphaidae > Poromitra > Poromitra crassiceps. The sequence continues at coordinate 18,217,090 of NC_139647.1, forward strand.
TGTGTGTGTGTGTGTGTGCGTGTGGTAGCATGCATGCAGATGTGTTGCAGCAGTATGTTGAGGCGCATGCGTTTGGTTCGTGATCAGAGTGTGACTACTCTCTCTAATAAGATAGCATCTATAGTACAGTATGCAGGAATAATAATACCACGCACAACACGGTTGACCTCTGAACCTTAACACCTCCTCTGCAAAGTGACTTCTTCTTCTAGTTCTGTTTTAGCACATGTCCAGATCAGCCCACCAGTGTTCGTTATCAACCACAACATGATACAATGGCTTTCTGCGTCTCTTGCCAGTCAGATAAATACTGTAGTACCAGGTGGAGCCACTGCTAAAAGGTTCGCTAATGTAGATTGAATTGAGTTACAGGAGTGTGGAACAAGATTAAAGCTTGGTTTACACAGTGAAGTAACACCTGACCTTTGAACCCTGAGTTTCACACCACATCTTCTTTGTATTATTTGGTTTGAACACAAGCCATAGTTGCAGTATGGCATTCCCCTGTTGAATCACTGCTGCCCTGTTAGTCTTCTTGAGCTGCTTGGTTCAGTGGATTTACAAGACATTTTCACTTTGAAATTGACAGCTATTAAAACAAGGATGTGACAGTTAAACCAGTGGTTCTCAACCTTTTTGAGACCTGACCCCCAAAAAACTTTAGGCTCCCCCCCCTCCCGCCACAACCAAATCCAATGACAGTGCGCACGCATTCACACACTTGATTTCACTCACTCACTGAAATCGTTTTTATAGTTTATACAGCTTTATAATACATTAAACCATTGGTATGGGAGATTGAATCATTATGGGAGAAAATTGTTCTCTTTTCCTTTTTCTCGTTTGACAATCATCCCGCGACCTCCCCAAAGTCATCTCGCGACCCCCTGGGGGGTCCCCGACCCCCAGGTTGAGAACCACTGAGTTAAACAAATTTATTTCAAAGCTGTGTTGGTTTTTCTACGTTAAGGTGACCAGACGTCCCCAATTTTCGGGGACAGTCCCCATTTTTGGTGACCTGTCCCCGGCTGGAGCTGTCCCCGATTTTCTACTGGCGATATGACTCGAGCTCTAGCGGGCTCATTCTTAAATCTAGAGTGAAGATACTTATAGGCTATGAAACTGTAAGACCTACAGCATCCATTGGGACCAACAATGCCGTCGGGAAGGGGGCTAAATAATGCATTTTGAAAAACCGGCATGGTCAATTTCAAAGGGGACCCCTGACCGCTCTCACCTCAAGATATCTCAATGAGAATGGATTCTATGAGTACCTATGAGTCTACCCTTTACAGACGTCACTGGCCAACCACTCAATCAGGAAGGTTGCGGGAGGCTTACGGGTTAAAAGCATATCACAGCATCACACGTCTATGTAGCCTGTTGATCCAGACATCCAACAAGTGCTTACATGCTGCTTCCTGCTGGTCCAGGAAATCTTGAACAATCTTGAACAGATCTGAGGCTATTCATAAAACATTTGGCGCTGTAGGTACGGCAGGCAAGGCCTCATGCTGCTGGAGAACACAGTGACATTGACATTTTGTAAAGGGGCACAGTGAATGAAGTGTGTAGTGTGTGTGTGTGTGTGTGTGTGTGTGTGTGTGTTGGGGGGGGGGGGGGGGGGGGGGAGGCACCAGGGACCTCTTCATGAAGCCAACACTGTTTATTAATTTATTAATAAATGAAACCTTTTTTTATTTCATAGGTAATAACATTGGATATTTTAATGATATATTGATTGCTGGACTGGAAATGTCCCCGATTTTCATTTGAGAAATCTGGTCACCTTATTCTACGTAGAAGTCAAACTTACTGCAATAGGAGCATATATAGCAATAACACACACACACACACACAAAAAACAGCAAAACTAATCCAGAGGCGTTGGAAAGGGCTTAGCAAAGTGTTGGTCACTGCAATCTATGGAACCCTTGTTACTGTAATGTTGTGCAGCAGCAGCAGCAGCCAGGCAGCTCTTTGCTTCATGCCAAACACCACCTCTTTCCTTCAGTACTTTGCGAGCGGGGAGCTGCCAATGGTCTTACATTGAGCCCATAATAACACTACTGCATCCTGAGCACCCCGTACTTACAGCTAATAATGCACTGCTAGCTAGCTGACAGTCCAGGCTTCCAACTCTCAGTAGTGACCAGCACAGCTACACTAACGGTACACTGCTATCTCAATGTGCCTTTGCCTTGAGTTGAGGAGCCTGTCTGACCTTTGTGAGCGGCCGGCCTGCAAAATGTCAATGTGGCGTTACTGGCGTAAACTGTTAGTGATCTCAATTTACCCTGGCCTTTGAGCCAGGCCTTCAGGCTGGCACTGAGGGACATACCGGAGTGTGTGCACTGACAAGTGTTTATGACAAGTGTGTTACCGGAGTGTGTGCACTGACAAGTGTTTATGTGTGTGTGTACGCACGCGCGCACATGGATTATTTGTTGTGGTATTTTGAGTGACTTGATGAACATGTTATTCTCCACACCACTTATTATACTCTTTCTTTTTTTTTAGGGGTGCACCGATCACGTTTTTTGCCACCGATCACCGATTGCCGATCACCTATGAGAAATATCTGCCCAACCGATCATCGACCGATCACCGATTACCGATTACCGATCACCGATATATATATATATATTTATTTTATATTTTGTAGGCTAAAGGAAACTGCCAACATGAGACAGATGGGAGTTCAACCGTTTAGTTGTCAGTTCTCTTCAGTACAGTACAGCAGTATAGGCTTTTTACAGCATTATGACAGGAATAGTAGGATTGTGTGTGGTCTGGAAAAAGGAGGCAATAAAATATACAAACAGGTCAGTAACCAAGCTTGCTGTTATATAGGCCAATTATAGTGATAATTAACAACTAATAATATATAAATGATAATTAGGTAAACTGTAAGTCAGTTACTCTTAAACACCAGTCTTGAACCATGACTAAAGCCAAAGAGCTCCCACTCATAGAACCGGGGTTATGCACAATAACCGTCATACATTGGGATCCGCATCGAACGAACATCAAAACGACCCGCCCATCGAGGCCGAGTTACAGTGTTATAATTAGCAGCACTATGAGTGCGATCTACATAATGGTGACAGGGTTACATGACGGGAGAAACAACAGAATCACAAGCTACACACGAGCTAAACTCCATCTGAGTAGTGGCATTAATTAGCGCATCCGTCTGAATGGAGCGCACATCCACATAGCAGCACACTTTCGCTTCCTTCAAAGTGCCCGCGGGAACATCAATGCTTGCGTGGAAATTGTCTGTGTGTGCGCGTGCACTACCCCGACTACCACGTTAATCTGGGACTTTAATACACACGGATTTAACAGCATGCAAATGCCTCGGTAGGCGGGAGGGCTGGAGGTAACTTCTCTCTGCGGAGTCTGCTCTAATCACCAGCTGATTTGTGTGATTCAAAGAGGCAAGAGGTGTGTTGACAGTCTGGTGCGGTGTGTGCATGGAGGTGAGTACACTGATGAAAGCAAAGCGTGTGCTTTGCAACACAATGATATAAACGTTAGAGCACAATATGAAAGTTAAACGATAGACATTGAAGACATGAAAATGGGCTGCCTCATGTTTCTCACGTGCAGCATGATCGGCTATGCGATCGGCAACATTAAAGGAATATCGGAAACAGCAGATCACATATTTCAGGTCCAAATCGGCCGATACAGATTGCGTGCAGATCGATCGGTGCACCCCTATTTTTTTTAGATTTGTTTTTGGGTGTGGGGGGCATTTTTGCCTTTTATTGGACACTAGACAGACGGGAAGGGTGGGAGAGAGAGAGGGGAGGACATGCGGCAAAAGACCACGGGTCGGATTCAAACCCGGGTCGGCCATGCCAAGGACTTAACCCATCGATACCTGATGCAGCATTTGCGTGTATATCCCTCATTTGTGTGTGTATCCCTTTAAGACGCGGTTCGCGGTCTTAAAGGGATACACACACACAAATGCTGCATCAGGTATCAATGGGTTAAGCTTTTGTAGTACGCACTCTACCAGGTGAGCCACTGGGACACGCCCATTCTTTTCTTTCACTCTTTGTCTCCTCCAGGTGCCTTGAAATACTTCGAAATTTGTGCATTTGGGAAAAATGCAACGAGTGTGAACGTATTTGAACGGATAGCCTTGAAAGTGCTTGTTTTTTTATCAAAAGACATCACCTGCATTCGTCAGTATGTGTGAGCGCTCTCTGTCCCAACATCACGAGCCTCTACCTCCCACCCTGAGGGAAACCCTGTGATGGAGAGATGTGTGTTGGCAGAGCAGTAGGGGTGTCACGATACACTCAGTTCACGATACGATACGTATCACGATACTGGGTTCACGATAACGATACGATACGATTTTAACAATATTTTTTTAAACTTGAATAATGACAATATATGACTGGAAAAGTAGTATTTTATTTGAAATGCACAAATACAAAACATGCTGTTGTGGGAAATTGTTATTACAATAACAACTAGAAAAAACATGAGATTGGAGATAAGGCTTATCTTGAAATAGAATGAGTTACACCGTCACTTAGATTTACTTTGAACTAAAAGGTTTCTCAGCAGTATAAATTCTCATTATGCATCTTCAGTTTTTCTTCAAACTCAAACAACAAGACTTTTCTTAATCTATTTTTTATGCATCTTCAGTTTTTCCTGTCAAGTAAACAGTTTTGCCAGAAACTCAATTGAATGGTTTCTCTCCTGTATAACTTCTCATGTGTCTCTTCAGAGACTTGTTCAACTGAACTACTTTCCACACATTGAACTTCAACAAACAAAGACGTTTCTTAGTCTATTTAAAAATTTTTTTTTTTTTTTTTTTTTTTTTTTTTTTTTTTTTTTTGCGATATGAGATTTCATCTCAACGATACATATCGTGACGTTTTACTATCGCGAAATTTCGTGGGACGATATATTGTGACACCCCTACAGAGCAGCCATTTGGAAAGGAGATTTCACCAGGATTTCTCGGCTCGACAGCTTTACAAGTAAATAATGAGGCGTCTGGTGTCACATTTTGAGCAGTGTCATGTTTTACTTCAAAACTGGCACATTTTGAATCCGCGCATTTCACCAAACCAGAAAGTTATTGACAAGTGCTAGAATTTGATGTCAAGTATAATCATACCTGTGCTGCGTTTCCTGCTTGTACATGCATTTCCTTTTAGTATTCATTATTATTGTTTTGCCATTTCTTTAGTTGAATCTTCAATCGTGTCACAACATTCACAATTCAAAGCCAATGGGTCTCAGTCTCTCATACCTGACACATTATGAAAGCAAACATTGGCCCAATCTATCCTCCAGATAGACAAAACAAACCGCAGATAAAACGATTAACAGCCGCCACGATTAGAATATGTATGTATGTATTCAGCCTTTTGAGAGCCTTGCTTCTCCATGAATCAGCCAGCCGGTTTTTTCAGCCATACAGAGTAAAAATTGAAGGTTTTTCTGTGTACAGAACCATCAGCTCAAATCCCCTGGCTGTTTGGGTCCGTTACTGAAAGAATGGCTTTCAGCGCTGAATAATGAAGGCAGTCTAAAGGGAGCCGGGCCAGACGATACCATCTTAATGTTGTCAAATCCGCCAAACAAAAGGAGGCCTATCAGCGCTGAGAATGAATGTGGCCGATAGAGGAAAGGATGGCCTTGCTGATAGCTGAGAGTATTAGCTTAGCATAGGATGATGTTTGAAGTGAGCGGGTTCCATGCAGCGAGCTGCCCGGGAAAACTCAGGTGACTGCAAACTAGGGGTGGGGGGAGCTATTGATACATAGCATAGTATTGCGATATTTTGTGGGCAATATATTTATTTATTTATTTATTTATTTATTTATTTATTTATTTGTTCCGATCATGATATTACATACCTGATAATACATACATGCAATTCAATATTTACACATTCCATGGCCGGAAAGGAGCAGGAAGAAAAAAACTTCTATTTACCTGCCCCCTATTCAAAACTTAAATAAACAAATTAAATGGTCTGCCGATTCCAATTACAACATTTCAATAAGACAGCACATTTATAACTCATATGGGACGAAATACAAATAAAGTTATGAGCCGTGAGTTTGAAACAAAATTTACCTCGAAAGATCTATGACCAGGCATTTTCATATTGCCTAAATACTCTTTGCTTATACAATTTTTTGAACTGAAAAACACTTAAACCAGCCTTTACATCATTAGGTAATGAATTCCACAGTTGATACCAGTAACTGAAACACACATCTGTTTTAAGGTGGTCCGTGCGAACTGATGCTATATCGTATCGAATGCCAAGTATCGTGGTATTGTATTATACAAAATGTCAAGTGCATTATGCAACATTTATGACAGGCTTTTATGACAGTGTTGGTCAGTCTGTCTGCTTGACAATTCCATTTTGCTGCAATAAAAATGATTCAATTGAGATGAACAGACTGGAAACTTTATCTCATTAGATAAAACATGTTGACAAGGTTTTTTCCTTTGGGGTCATCATTTGCAGTTGAAAAAAGCAAATAAATCACAATATATCGCAATACTCAATATATCGCAATACTAGCATATCGCAATACTATCGTATCGTGACTAAAGTATCGTGATAATATCGTATCGTGGGGCATCTGGTGATTCCCCACCCCTACTGTGTAAACCAGCCAACTCAAACACTCCTGTGAGGTGTAGGGGTGGGAATCGCTAAGTAGCTCACGATACGATATCGTCACGATACTTGGCCCTCGATAACGATATTATCACGATACAGCGATACTGCGATAATCGATATATTGGAAGACGATACATCACGATACCTGTGTAACTGAAGAGAAAAAAATACCCCTAAAAGGCAAGAAGCAGGTATTACTGTATGTATTTATTAGCAGAATTGACATGAACTCTCTCAGAGTTCACTCACTCACTCATACCATTTTCGATACCACGGAGGAAAAGTTACACATTAAGTCTTTTTATTATTATTATTAAAACAAGAAAACCTATATAACCTACCTACCTATATAATTTCTAAAAGTAGATATTAATGATCAAACATTTCCATTCATGTAGCCTACAGTATTTATGTTTTTGTTTCAACTACAAACATAAATAAACGTCAACTTGAAACTATGTTTGAACTACCACACACAGCATAATATTTTAGCCTGTTTATTAATTTTTATTTTATTTTTTATTTTATTTTTTATTTTATTTTTTTAAATAAACATATCGATACTTGGTGCCAGTGTATCGATAACGTATCGCAAGTGGAAATATCGCGATACCGTGAGTATCGATATTTTGTCCCACCCCTAGTGAGGTGTTGGATGCAAGGACGCTAACTATTTTTTACTAAGTTAGTCCTATTTTTTACATTTGCCTCACATCTTGGAACATGCCTTGGGTTCAAAGACGCTGTAGTGATGAAAACGGCTTCAAAAGATTTGATAAGGGATTTGAAAAGGATCAACCCAGAGATTCGATAGCCAACCGCAGCAGTGCTGGATACAATGGCAGAGGCTTGGGTTGGTGTTCCAAAGCATTTGATAACATCTGAATCCAGTTTTGATTGTGCTTATCCAATCCGAATCCTTTCCAAATCCCTTATGGAATATTTTTTAGGTAGGCACATTTTGGGGGGAGTGGAGGCGATTTCAACCCTAGGTCTTGTTTTTAATGCACGACTCGGTGCTGTAACAACATAGCGTGCCGCAATGTTACGCAAACGGAACAAAATAGATATTATTTCTACTTTATCATTCAGCCAACGTCAAGTAATTCAACGGCTGCCTTAGCTGCATAGCATGGTGTGGAGACTTTTAATTATGGTCGTTGAGCAGTGCTATGGAGGCATTTTATGTGTTTTTGTTGTGGACTAAAATACGTCGCCCGTCATTCCATCGGCATGGGGGGTGAGTAGATAATGACTGAATGTTCAGTTTTTTGGGTGAACTTGTAGGAGTCCGTCCCCAACCCCCTACCAGCATCTGCACTTTCTTTCCCACAACACTGAATCCCTGTCCTCTCCACCTTGGTTCCTCCACTCTGCTTCTTAAAGCAGCTACGAGCAACTTTTTCGATTGTTATTAAACAGTATAAATGTAATATCAATGCATCACATCTTACCTCTAATAGTCGACGAGACCAAAGCCGTGTGTATCTGAGATTGCTCCCTTAGGTGATTATTAAGTCTATAGTCTGTCTAAACTCGCGCCAACAGGGGGCTCTCTAGAGCGACCGGACCGGGTAACCCGGAAGTGAAACGCGGAAGTGAAACAAGGAAGTGAAACGCAGCTGCCTTCCAACGCCGTTTGCGCTGCCTAGCAACATAACATAAACAATGTGAACGCCACGCATACTCGCGGGAACATCTCTCGTTATATTCTAACAGGTTTTTGGAAGTTATTTTGTGGTTATGGCCGAAGTGGCTGCTGCAAACCGTTTCATTTCACTTCCTGATCTGCCCTGGCTACAGACACACTAACACTGGCCGATTCACTCGGGGTTCAAGCGAGACTACTCTGCGTTGCTCTCGTCGACTATTAGAGGTAAGATGTGATGCATTGATATTACATTTATACTGTTTAATAACAATCGAAAAAGTTGCTCGTAGCTGCTTTAACACATTCTCACCTGGAAAACTAAGCTCTCATTTGTTCTTTGGGCCATTTTCCTCCAGGGTGCAGCCGCTCCACAGGCTTTACTGCTACACTGCTACATGGCCCTGGCATTGCTTCCGCCTGCACAACACTCTCATTAGGTGGCAAGCAGACCGGGTGAGATTAGCGTGGAGCTTACCGTCGGCCACAAAGTGCTGGCTCCATTTGAGAGCTTGGCCTATAAGTTTATGTGCCTGAAATCTTTGGACTAGAGAGAGAGGGGGAGAGAGAGGGAAAGGGAGAGAGAGGGAAAGGGAGAGAGAGGGAAAGGGAGAGAGAGAGGGGGAGGTCTACAGAGAGAAGCAGGGGAAATCAAATAGTGAATTGGAGGCAAAAAAAAAGGGAGAACTTCAATCAAAACCTCCACTTGAATAAGTCATGTCTTTCTAATAGACTTGAGGAAATAGTCATGAATATATAAAGGGGGAATATAATTTAATCAAATCCCTCTTTGTGGCCCACGCCACCATGCACACAGAGGGAGAGGGAGACATTCTCTCACTCTCAACTCCTCAGATACCGACGTTTTGGTCAGGACACCTGCGAGGCATTTTTTAACACACTGGAGTGGGTGGGTACCTGTTTTTTTTTTGAGACTCCACCAGACTCCACTCAAATGTTTTGATAGAAAATGTAAATGTATCGTTACGGTTGAAATGTACTTTGAAAATGCTGGGAGTCGAACCCCCTGTCATCTGCATCGAAGGCAAATGTATATGCCCATGTGCAGCCCTGACCACAACGCCCCCTACTGGCCACTCTTACCTGGCCACTTTCTGTCACTGTCACACTCCCGTGGCTTCAATTTCAGATGTTCTAGAATAGAAAAAGAATGAGATAAAGCAGTGGTACTCAACCTTACTCAGGAGCCACATTGACAAAAATAATAATAATCTACATCACTTTTTAACACACTGGGTACCCCTTTTTCTCCACCTTTTGGATAATCGGTACTGAACCTTCTTGGGTACTTTGTTCCATGATGGCGCTGCAAATTGGACCTTTTGAATTGTGAGATGACGTTATCACAAAGCAGCATTTTTCCGAAACCCATGGACACGAAGAAAAACTCAAGTTCCCAGTTGTGTTCAATATTCCTTGTTTCTTACATTCTTTAGCTATTTTAGGTTCATGCTAAGCTATAGTTTTCCCAGTGTGACGGCGTTTGCGCTCGTCTCGCGTCCCTGCAGAGCGCGAGACCTGACATCAATTGTGATTGGTTGCTCAGCGGGGGGGGGGGGGGGGGGGTGAGGGGTTTGGGCCGTAATAGATGTGACTTGAGAATGAGAATGAAAATATTGATTCATGCTGACAATGTTTTCTGTTTTTATTTTGTTTAGTAGGACTTAAAAAAGAGCCACAACTACCCATAAAAGAACCTGCGGGTTGAGTATCACTGAGGCTGCACCCCCTGACCTGCGCTCAGCATAGAGCCCATGAAAGCTTTGGGGGGGTAGCAGGTTGTCATCATCAGAGAGAATAAGGGGGGAGAGAGAGAGAGAGGGAGAAATGTGAGAGCAGAATAGATTGTGGGGAGCAGGGAACAAGGGAGGTGATGTGACCTTTCACAAACGAGCGTTGGTGACAGTCTGGCTAAAATACCACGTGCACAAAATGTTCTCCTGGAAGTCTGCCACGTTCAGGGAACGTGTTTGAGGCGGACAGGGAACGTGTTTGAGGCAGACAGGGAACGTGTTTGAGGCAGACAGGGAACGTGTTTGAGGCAGACAGGGAACGTGTTTGAGGCAGACAGGGAACGTGTTTGAGGCAGACAGGGAACGTGTTTGAGGCGGACAGGGAACGTGTTTGAGGCGGACAGGGAACGTGTTTGGGAAAAAAAAGAGCCATCTTGTTCCTGTATTGATCGAAGCCAAGTGGGGATTTAAAGTGCTTTGTGCACGGGCCACGGGGGAATATTGTGGAAAGGTCGCGCTGGTGAGGAAAGCTCCTTGCTGGAGAAAATACACCAAACTATCGCTGTCTGTTTAGTTTTAATGGTGCCCTTACTACCTGAGAAGCTGCTGCAGCAGATTTGAGTAGTATGCCCCCCCGAGTACTGCACACTGCAACATTGATTTTGCCATTTAAATGATAGAAAATGGCAATTTTCTTATTACAGTAATTTATTATTCATTTTATTATAGAATTATAATAAAATATGAAAATTATATTGTCGGGTTGGGCGGGGGGGGGGGGGTCTTAACCATTTTTGACCACTCAAGAATAGGTGGAAAATTCATGCTGTGATTTGATATCAAAGAATTTCATTTTTCGGCGATTGGGTGCTGAGCAATTCTATTCTGGAAGTTGCTCAGAAACTCCCTTATTGTCACTATATAGATAAGCCATACATCCCCTGAATGCCCTACATGACCGACATGTAGGTCTCTAGTGGTTGTAAAGTTTCACGAGGTTGTGATTAATCTGTATTTTTTGGTGCCCCCTCTGTCCCCTATGGAAATGTCACCCTTGGTAACATCTGTGTGTAGATGCTGCACTCGAGTAGGTAAAAGTCTGACTAAATTAAAATCTGAAACCTGTCAATCTCTCTCTCTCTCCCTCCCTCCCTCCCTCTCTTTGATTGGCTGATTGAGTGATATGTCACCGAGTCCTGTGCAGGCTTGTTTGTGTCTTCATGAATATTCCCAGCATGCAGCAGTTTTCCCCGGGAGCCTGGCTGGCTGCTGTCTGGGGGTCGGAGTGACAACTCCTCCAGGGACTTTACTGCTGACAGATGACTTTTTGAGAAAGGCAGAGAGAGAGAGAGGGTTACCAATGTCATTCGATATCTCAATTTTCACACTCTCACACAGTCCAGAGACACAGCAGCTTACACGACCCAGCAAATACACACGCGTGCACGCACACACGCAATACTTTACTGAGAGGCCCTCAGATTTGCCGCAGTTATTGCACATAATTTAATCAATTTCCGCAAATCTGGCATTAAAAACGTGGGACAAATCCCGCACACATTTACAGCGATGTCTAAGAACATTTAACCAATGTCCAAGACGGAGCTGCGAGGGCAGTGCAGTGCAGCCTTATGCGCGCACACACACACTACCTCGATGTGTCTGTAACGTTAACGTTCATCTTCAGCAGCGGTTGCAAGTCTTTTAGGGCTGCTCTTTATGATAAATTAGTTGTTGTCCGTCAGGGAGGACAAGATGGACTGCGCCAATTAACGTGGCTTTGGACAAAATGATCTCCAAGAGGGAGATCACTTACTGTAGGAGGCAAACTGGCTGGGACTGATAATGCTGTGTCCACGTCACCATGATGTTTATTATGATGCATGATGCTCTCACTATCAAGGAAAGGAATGCACCAAGTGGCTAATTGCACAATTCTGTCTCAATTTAGGATTTGGCTTTTGGAGTTAGAGAGACGGGGGAACTTCTCTGTCATCTTTCATGTGACGGTGAATACTAGATGTGGAAGAAGTCGTGAGATGTGCGTTATAGAGACACTGCGGAGCGCGTCATCATTCAGAAGCCACGCCCAAGACGGGGGAAAACAGAACCCCCCCCCCCCTCCAATCCTGGCGTTCTCCTATGTCACGTGCATGGTTGCGTGTTGCACAAAAAGATCATATATATGGAGGATGAACACTCCAACTTACTTTCTTGACAGCTAGATCCACATTTTTCTTCTCGCCAATTCTCAACGGCTTCCTTGTTTTCCTCGGGAGTACAAAAAAACTTTAACTGCCGATTTTTTACATTTGTTGTCTGCGCAGCCCACCACACAACAGCATTTAGCTATGTTTAATTCAAGGAAAATGCTGCTGGTCTATGGGAGCGAACGGAGCGATTTCCCCCGTGATGGGCGTGGCCTATTTCATGCAGTGTCTCTATGGGCAGCCAGCCACGCCCCTTTCTAGCAAGTGCTAATTCCAGTGCAACGTCCTCAGAGACTAAACCGCCGGTCTGGAGCAGCTATTCCAAACCCAAACTTAGCCGGCTATCAAAATATGTATTACTGGGATGTCGGTCGGCGTGCTCCGTCTCTGTCTGATTCAAATCAGCCATGGATGAAAACATTGTCCGTTGGGAGTTGAACGTTAGTCGTGTAATTCTAGCTGAACATATCCGCATTCAGTTGGGTTCATTGAATCCACGTTGGAATGACAAATGGGAGAGGGAGAGGGGGTGAAGAAATATCCCTTTTTGTCGGGAAAGGATGACAAAGACACGGAGCGACCCGACCCTCTCCCAGCATGCTCTGCTGCTCGCTCCCTGGCGGAGCTGCTTGGCTGCTTGGACAGCTGGGCAAGAGCATCTAGAGACTGAAACAATACAGCCAACATTGTGTGTGTGTGTGTGTGTGTGTGTGTGTGTGTGTGTGTGTGTGTGTGTGTGCGCGTGCGTGCGTGCGCACGCGTCTTCTGGATATTGGCAGAAAGTCTTTTGGGAAGAGGGGCTCTTCTCTTCTCTCAAAAGGAATACGGTTCCAGAGCCTAGGGTCCGGCCAACACGCTTACAACATGAGATCAGAGCCGAGGGGGTCCGGCCAACACGCTTACAACATGTGATCAAAGGGGGACAGCACAACACAACACAAGGCTGATAGCTGAAGGCTAGCTAGGCTCTGCCGGCGGCGGCTGCTCCTACACACTCGAACGTCAGCTTGAAGAGGTGTCGCAGGGGAGTCCCCAGCAAAATGAATAACTTGTGTGATTTCACTAGGATTTCAATGACTAGAAGTTAGCCCAAGGAGAGAATGTAGTGCATAGACTTGGTAATAGCTTTCACTCTCTCCTGTTATCTCCCCCTCTATGTTATATTATACTCGCGCTGTTCGCGTCGGCTGCGTCGAGTCACATTTTCGAGGAGCTGCACGCACGCTGCGCCAGCAGGCTCGCCGGCCCCGGCCCCCTCGGCGCGGGTTTGACGCGGAAGTATGTCAAGGCCTTTACACATGTTGTTATCATGGGTTGACCCATTGATGCATGATGCAGCATTTGTGTGTGTATCCCTTTAAGACCGCGAACCGCGTCTTAAAGGGATACACACGCAAATGAGGGATATACACGCAAATGCTGCATCAGGTATCAAGGGGTTAAGGAAAGTGGACAGGTGAAGGGAATAAATAAGGGAACCTCTCCGGCTGTGCTACAGATACAACTAGCAGACTTAACTCTCCTCTACTACTGTGAGTCCTATGAAAATCAATTAACGTCACAATTCATTCTGACTTCCATACATAATGAAAGGCCCTGGGTAGATGTGTTTGGCTTGGTTAGAGGAAACCAGGCTAATCGTGCCTCATTAAGATCCCAGATATACGACAAACATTTAAAATTAGTGTCGCTCCAAGCTTGATTCTGTTTTAATCATGAGGAACTATATTATTGAAATAATATGACTTATATCTATGCAGCACATTCAAATTGCAAGACCTATATGCTGTCGAAAAGGGCACGCACCGGAAGACTCTTTTGCCATATTTTCTGCTCTCTTCATCCCTCTCTTCATGTCTCTATATGTCTCTGAAGCAGGGCTCTTCTTTGGCAAATTCTAGTTTCACTCTGTTCACATATTTTGACTCATATGAATGCGATTTAATTTCTCCCACATGTATACTAGGGCTGGCACGGATCACGGATAATCCGTGACCCGTACGGATCAGCCCCCACGGTTCGGAACGCCAATGGTTTTTTTGCTGATCTGAAAAATCCGTGATCCGTGGCTCAAAATCCGTCAGGCGATCCGATCCGTGGGTTTTCTGATCCGTGCCAGCCCTAATGTATACGGGTTCGAAACGTCTCACGTCAATATGAAGCGATGTGTGAATGAATGGTCATCTATGGTACGCTTTGGTGCTGAAAGAAAGGCTCCTGTTTGGAAGCAGGTCGCTCAAGGTCTGCTAATGGAAAGAATCTACACAACTGATCTTTCAAGACATCTTATAGTCCTTTCTTAAGCTGCGTTCACACCGACCTATTAAAGTTTTTCGCTGGTGTCGAGTTTACATACAAAGTCAATGCAAACGAGCGATTGAGCGTATATTCGCCTGGGAGAAAAATCGCTGGGCGTCCGAGCGACAGAGACAGAGCGATGGGGAGAAAATACGCTCGTCGCCCGAGATGAAATATCCCAACTCGAGCGAAATTACGCTAGCATCAGTCGCTCGCTGTTCAACGCTGATTGGGTGCCGTGTGAGAGTGAGTCAAGGATCACACTGGCTTGGAACAAACCGCTGGTTCATTGTGTGGCAACAAACCGCATTGACAGCTGATTGACAGGCTGACAGCTGACATGAAGTGAAGTCTATACTACCGGTAGAGAGCTCGCATTAGGAGCACGCTGATAGGCTTAGCTTGTAAACATCTACGGTGGCTCGTAGTGGACAAACCTCATGATATTGCGTAACGTCAATTTGTGTGCCTGTTGATGAGCGATTTAAACAGAGCGACAGAGCGGTTCCAAAGGGTTGAATCAAGCGACGGAGCGAAAAATAAATATCCCTGTGTGAACACAGCTTTATCCGCCGTGTGTGTGTGTGTGTGTGTGTGTGAGTGAGAGAGAGAGAGAGAGAGAGAGAGGTGTTGTCAAATGAAAATCGTAGAGAGGTGTTTGTTATAGAGGTTGGTTGTACCTTTGACCACAGTCTAGAGGAGGCCTTTCTTGACAAGATGCTGAAACACCCAACAGCTGGAGCAGGCCATTTCACAGCTGGGCTACAAGTAATCTTCTCATTTCCATATTTGGTGGCCTGGGTCTTGTGCATAAGCTGGTTGTTGTGAGAGACCTTCAGAGGGCTGCTCTCTTGAAGAGAAGGGTCAAGCAGCTAGCGAGTTGTTGTTCAATATCTGCTAGTATTATTGGTAGCCACTCAATATGGCGGAGATGCAGCTTTTTATACCCATGAAGTGGATACTGACCGTTACCTTTGTCTTACTTGTTGACCTGCCATTGTCATCATCCGGTGTGTTGTTATCATATGTATATGCATGAATGTGGTTGCCAATTAAGGCACATATGTAACTGACTGACTCCCTATATCTGATTGCATTAAAAGGGGGTTAGTTGTCTAATTGTATTTATGTGGACATAAATAACCCCAATATCCTGGACTTACATGTTTTAGCATAGTGCTAGCAGGTTGTTTTAGCATAGTGCTAGCAGGTTGTTTTATAGGGCTGTGGCGATTCACTTATCTCCCGATTCGATACTATCACGATTCTTGGGTGCCGATTCGATTTATATTGCGATTCTTAAGTATTGCGATTCTACGATTATTGCGATTCGATATTACGATTTATTGCGATTTTTGTTTCTTTTTTTCTTTTCTTTTTTCAGTTTGTTTGCTTTTTTATACTAGATTAGAACATGGGAAAAGTTGAATCATACACTAGAGACTGTATATTATATATCATGAGTAGGGCTGGGCGATATAGTTAAAAACAGGGGCGGACTGGGATCATAATTCAGGCCGGGCATTAGATACCAAGCAGGCCAGGCCGATATGGGCCGACGCGCGTGAAATTTGGGCCGTTTGAAGTCCAATTTTACAATGAGATGCACCCACTTTAACCCTGAAGTGTAATTATTACTTCAGACTAACTAATAAAGTAATAAAACCACTAGTAAACCAGTAGGCGGCGCCTAGCCTGCTGTTCAGTGAGTGGCCTGACTGCAAGCACCCAATTTTTTTTTTTTTTTTTTTTTTTTTTAATTTGCGATTATCGATTCTGGAATAAAAGATCGATCCAAAAAATCGTGACATTAAAAATCGCGATACTTAGGTGAATCGATTTTTTCCCCCACCCCTATTGTTTTAGCATAGTGCTAGCAGGTTGTTTTAGCATAGTGCTAGCAGGTTGTTTTAGCATAGTGCTAGCAGGTTGTTTTAGCATACTGCTAGCAGGTTGGGTTGTTTTAGCATAGTGCTAGCAGGTTGTTTTACCATAGTGCTAGCAGGTTGTTTTAGCATAGTGCTAGCAGGTTGAAGACTGTCCTTTACAATAGTTTTTTGGAAGGACATGAGTTTTTTCGTGAAGGCAGTAAAGGACATTGTGGTATTTCCATAGCGCAGCGCTTTAGTTATGCACAGTACTGTGGCGTGAAGAATGAGCCCAGAATGTTAATCAAGTATAAATAACCCCCGAGGGACGCTCTGTGCTGCTATATGGAAGCTGGCATTTTCATATCCTCACACAAACCCCTTGATGCGGGTTCAATTCCCATATTCCCACTGGGGATGCAAATTTGAATCAATTTCCTTAATTGATTAATTGGTCAGGTTAACAATCAATTAATTGATGATTAAAAACTGATTCTGACATAAAAAATAAAAAAAAATGCATGGTTTTACACCTGTCTTCAGGCCGACCCAACAAGTTGATCAACCAACTAAGCGTCCTGCATTAGCTGTCATTGTGCTTGTTGGACGTGAGATATTTCAACATTGTATTATAATGTTTACAATGATGACTGTTGTCTTTTTGGGTGTAATTCTCCACCCTGGACTTTCTGTCTGCCAGCTTGGCTTTCTTCTTCCTCTGTATGAGCAGTGAAAGTTACATGTTGCCCTCGTGGTGTTCAATCATTTCAGTAAAGAAAAGAAAAATTATAAAATAGCACATACACGACATTGTCGATTAAATAGTTAACACATAGTTTGATCAATCAAATTCTTAATGATCGATTAATCGATTGTCAATTAATCATTAACTTCCCTAATTCCAACACGTCTATAACGGCCGGAGGCTTCGCACATGTGCACTGAAGCCAACATGTAGACAGACGTGGGCATGTTCACACACAACGCACGCACACACAGATCGTTGGCGGTGCCAGAACTGCTTCAGTTTAATGGTCATTTCTTGAGATGCAATTAGAAGCTGTCGGTGAGTGAAGGCTAGCTGCGGTCGTTGTGGACAGGTGTGTGTGCGTGTGTCTGTGGACAGGTGTGTGTGCGTGTGTCTGTGGACAGGTGTGTGTGCGTGCGTCTGTGGACAGGTGTGTGTGCGTGCGTCTGTGTCGCTCCCTCTCCTGAGGTGTAATTACCTGTGGTGTTGCCACAGGGGCCCCTGACTGGACGTGAGCAGCCAGAGACAGGCTGGCCGGCCAGGAAGGAGACGAGCGCTGGCAGCTAATTGGCCATCTGAAAGAGTGGACCTTGCAAAGAAACACATGTGTAGAGAGAGAGAGAGAGAGAGAGAGAGAGAGAGAGAGAGAGAGAGAGAGAGAGAGAGAGAGAGGGGGGGGAGAGAGAGAGAGGGGGGGGGGGGAGGGAGAGAGAGAGAGAGAGAGAGAGAGAGAGAGAGAGAGAGAGAGAGAGAGAGAGAGAGAGAGAGAGAGAGAGAGAGAGAGAGAGAGAGAGAGAGAAGGAATACATCAGAATCTCAGAAAACAACAGTACCCTGCAAGAGAGGGAGGGAGAGAGAGAGAGCATGTCCTCCCTCCACACAACAGAGATATGTGAGAAAAAACAGACACCTGCAATGTTCTACATGGACTCTACACTCTGACGGTATAAAGGAAAGTGTAAAGTTGTTTATGCCTAGGTGCAGACCTGTCTCTGTGTGTGTGTGTCTGTGTCTGTGCACACGTGTGTGCGTGTGTGTATGCATGAGCGAGCCTGGGTGTTAGCGTGATGGCGTGCTCAAGCATCTCTTTATATCTGTATGTATTTATCAGTAAGCCGCGCGCTCCGTAACCGTATTCCCCCTTAGCTCAGCACTTCTGTGTGCAGCCAGGGCCACTCCTAATCCATACTGTGCTGTCAGCCAAATGCTAATGAGACCAGAGCCCAGAGCCAGCCCCTCCCCCTCCTCCCCCTCTCCTCCCCCTGCTCTGTCACACACCAACACCACCGCCCCTCCCTGACGCCCTCTCGCATTACCAGCAAATTTGGGATTTTTCACAACAAGCCGTCGGAACAAATCACGGGTTTACAAGGCGAAACCGGGGGGGGGGGGTTAACAAGTGGCTGTGTCCCCCCTGCTGCCCCAACTCACGGAGGACACCACAGATGATTATGGACGCCATGTTTACAGACAGAGTGTTTGAGAACATCACATCCCATATGAATATGGGGCGGCTGTAGCTCAGGAGGTAGAGCGGGTCGTCCACTAATCGCTTTGGATAAAAGAGGTCGGTGGTTCGATTCCCGCCTCCTCCAGTCTGCATGTCGAAGTGTCCTTGGGCAAGACACTGAACCCCAAATTGCTCCCGATGGTGTGCCAACACGCTGCGTGGTAGCCTGCCGCCATCGGTGTGTGAATGGGTGAATGTACCTACTTGACTGTAGAGCGCTTTGGATAAAAGCGCTATATAAATGCAGGCCATTTACCATTTATGAATAACGGCCAGGCGATAATTTTTTTGGCCAGTAGGGAGAGGAGCGGGGAATCATGGGCACCACATATTTTTTTTCTCCTACTAGTCAGTAATGTTCTGGTATATTATATAATATATAATGAGTCACAGAAAGGATGCAGATCACTCGTTATAGTCCTGAGTTTGCATGTTAAGTCAGTTTCCTTCCACACTCCAAAAGCATCCCCCACCCACTGTTTACAGCACCGATCTCAAACCCACACGAGAAGGGATAGCCAATAAAAAGCGACATGTGACAAAACACGCGCACACACACACACACACACACACACACACACACACACACACACACACACACACACACACACACGTGTGCACAGACACACACATACATGCACACACACACACACACGCACACAGAAATGGCTGGGCTCCTGAAAAGGTCCAGTGAATGTGCCCTCCCTAAATCTGCTTGACTCATATCAATGCATGCACGTTGATTGATTAGCATAGTACGCTAGTTGACATTCCTCAGGTGACGATGAGGCCGGTGTTACACTCTATTTGGTCCCCTTCAGATTCCTTGTGATCCCTTGTGACTTGCCCTCACCGGTTGCCCACACTGTATGTAGACTTTCATTCCTGCCCACACTTCAGATTTCTGAGGGAGTTTCCCTATTTTTAACCCCTTCTCCTCCTCCTATGCTCCTGATTGGTAATTTATCTCGTTAGACTAATCTGCCAATTTCATAATGATACAAATAAAATAGCTACAGCAGATTTAGAGTGTAATGTGAGTGGTGTTTGTGGTCTCATAAGAAATTACAGCACCTAAGGCAGAGGTTTTCAAAGTAAGAGGCGGGCCTCCCCACTTAGTTATTAAAAGGAGATGATAGAATAGCCTAAATGTGTGTGATTTGGTTAAAGACATAGTTGAGTTTTACACTTCTCCCCAGTGTCACAAACTAATAAAGGCCTTCAGACATACATGTTTATGTATTTGATCTAGTCTGAAGCAATATCAGGCTATCTTGGCTCAATCGTGGAGTGTATAACTCATGATAACAATAACAATATAACAATCAGTGTCCCATATAATAGGCGTCCAGGAATTGTGCGAAGGGGGCTCCTTTTCCCAAGCTTTGTCTGGGGGGAGGCCCACAGTCTCAGACGTTGAAAACCCCTGACCCAAGGCATCCACTGGCACCAACCATGTCTTGCTAGCGTGTCGGGAAGGGGGCTAAATAAATAATGCTCCGGTTAGGAGTCCCTTGACCAATCACCTCAAGATATCTGCATGTAAATGAGCAACAATAACATTTTTATTTTTGATGTTTTAATAAGTAATGGTGAGCATTTTGATAAAAAAAAAAAAAAAAAAATCCATGGGCCCCCCTAGCGGCTGGGTCCCAGATGACCCCCCCCCCCACCCAACCACCCCTCCCTCATGGGCGGTCCTGAGAGAGAGAGAGAGAGAGAGAGACTCTTAAGATTGACAAATGAAGGGTTGGTGGAGTGAGTCGCTCAGGGCGAGACAGACGGCAATATCAACAGATAAATGAGTGTGGACACACACACACACACACACACACACACACACACACACACACACACACACACACACACAGGGAAAGCCTGCCAGGGCTTGTGGGAGTTTGGAGGACAGACACCCATCATTGGTATCATCTTAAATCTTTATGCGTCCACAAAGAACACACCCAGAGCAGCACAGCACACAGCACGGTGTGGTGTGTGAGGGAGTTCACACCAAGCAAGCTGCCTATTAGATGTCTGTTTTTAACCCAGATATAATTCATCTCAAGCAATGCTTTCCCCCCCTCATTTCAGTGTAGAATGCTAACACTTAGCCTAGCAACAGGCAACACAGAGGCATCGACCTCAAAACAGCTGTGTTGTTATTGTTCCTACAGTATGTGGATGCTAGCATTGAGCTCCACTTTAATAAACATTTTTCACAAATCTCTTCTCTGAATCTCACATTTCTCAGCAGTCTAATAATCAATAATCAAGTGGTTAAGTACAGGGGAAGGTAGTGTCATGGAAAATTATTGATCAAATGCTTATTGATTGATTAGTTATTAGCTATGGCAATTCCATGCTGTATTTAGTGAACTGTGTTCTTCAGTCATTGCAGGAGATTGCTGTACAGAATAGTTTTTTTTCCACTTACTGCAGTTTTTAGACGCTAAGTATACCTTTCAACTTACGTCGACGCCAAGTGTACCTTTCAACCTGCGTCTTTACTGTTTGCCCGTCGACAAACAGGCCGATTTTTTCTTCTCTAAATCTTGCCCAAATATGAGTCGGCTCTAGTAGTAGTAAACTCCCCTACACGTGCGCCCTAACCTAACGCACGCCTCACCCTCTCGGCAGTGAGTATATCCGATAACGGCAATAGTGAGTTTTATTTAATATTATCTCACGCGAGCATCCCCAGGACCCCGCACTCCCCTCAAAGGCAATGAATTGCCCAGGCAGAAGTTACATCCGTTCTCCACTACACAATCCCCCAGACCTGCAGCTTTTAACAGTAGTTACAATTGTCTATTTTTAGAACCAATTTGTATAACATTATTCTAAATTTCACAGCTACTCAATTTGACATAAAATTGATCAATCAACATTGCATTCAGTGTGTATTTGCCTCACCAGGTTCCGCAGATCACAGCGCTGGGCTACATTCCTCCGCATGTCGACTCCTGCTCTCTTAGCATTAATCGAGCTTTCAGGTCCAACTTTGACAGGAGGTTATCACCAGTCGACATGCCAGAGGTCCGCATCCCAGTCGTGAGATCCCGGACGAGCCCCCAAGTTGTGGAGGAAAAAATATCCACTGCAATGCTCTGCCGATTCATCAATAATTAGATATCCGTTTTAAATGTTCATAGGAGGTTTTCTTTATTTCCACAATCATCTCTCCGTGCACGGAGGTCTCCTCTCATCAACATTTGACGATACAAGAGCCCCGAATTATTGTTTACATCACATCATATACTGAAACTATCGCCGCCCTCTTCTGGATCCGTTCATTCAACCTCCCTCCAACTCAGTACTTCTCCATGACGTCCATAGTTAATCTGATGTTCACTAGAATACATAACAAATCCAGTCTATAGTCACAACAAGACACAGGTTCCCACAGGAACCTCTATTCCCATAGACACTTCCCAAAACAAGACATATGTTCTCACAGAAACTATTCTGTACAGCAATCTCCTGCAATGACTGAAGAACACAGTTCACTAAATACAGCATGGAATTGCCATAGCTAATAACTAATCAATCAATAAGCATTTGATCAATAATTTTCCATGACAGTAGCCAGATCAGACGCATCATGAACACACACAGCAAGACTAAAGGAGAGTCTGCGCTCGCTGTGAACTAGCTTGGACTTGGCTCAGGTGTTGGGAGACATTGACAAATGCACTCATTTGGACATTGATGTCAACTCAAGTGTGTCAACACAGTGTTGACATCCTGCCACCTCTTCTATGCACTGCCATGGAATGCAAGCAAGGTCACACACACACACACACACACACACACGTAGGCATGCGCACGCCGCGCATACACACACACACACACGCACGTAGGCACGCACGCGCATACACACACTCTCACACACACACACACACACACACGCACGTAGGCACGCGCGCGCATACACACACACACACACACATACACACACTCTCACACACACACACACACACATGCGCACAAACACACACACACACACACACACACATGTAGGCATGCGCGCGCATACACACACACACACACACACACACACACACACACACACACACGCTGTGCATAAAGAGAGCAGATGGACGCTCTACACCAGCTCGCCTGCATACGGCACTCATGTGACCCCGGCCTCCTGGGGTCCGGAAGGTGACAGCGTGCCTCCACAAGTAATACACACGTGCACACACACACACACACACACACACACACATGCATGCACACACACACACACCTAGGCCCGTTACGTATGTGTCGAAAGCCGACAGTGGCTTGGTGCAGACCTCCTGCTCCGCCCTGCCCTGCCCGGGACAGGAAGGGCGCCCGCTGGATCAGCCATCAGAGCTGTGAGGTTAAGGTCAACCATGGGGCATCATGGAGCGGTCCCTTTAAAAAGGCTGATTCAGATGGACGATGTCAGGCAGTCCGGATCAGGAACACTCTGCTCACAAAGTCACAGTCAAAGCCGTGTGTAAGAGAGGTTATGGTTGTGTTTGGTGGTACAGTCAAAGCCGTGTGTAAGAGAGGTTATCGTTGTGTTTGGTGGTACAGTCAAAGCCGTGTGTAAGAGAGGTTATGGTTGTGTTTGGTGGTACAGGGTGAAGCAAAGTCAATCAGGGAGCAGACAGGAGGGAGGAGTCTACAGTAGCGTGGCAGGTAGGAAACACAGGGGTGGATGAGGAGAAATGATGTTGAACTTTTGGTCGTATCTTGGGTTGTGTAGTTTTCTGGTTTCTTCATCCTGCTCCTTTCTGGCCAAGCCTGTAACTTGTTAACAAGATGTATTGTATACTGTTTCTTGTATTGTGTTTGGTCGGAACAAATAAAAATTAAATTAAATGGTATACAATCCCCAAATCAGTGATCCTCTGTTACTCTGGGGCAGAAACCTTTAGTTTGAACTAGGGATGTTCATCAATTATCGAAAATCGATAATCGATCGTTAAGGATTGGAATCGATCCTGTGGCATTTGGATCGATTTTTTAATTATTAAATTTTTTTTTTTTTTTTTTTTTTTTTTTTTTTTTTTTTTTTTTTTTGGACTAGGTTTGGGTGGAATTCGTTCCTCCTCGCCCCACTCCATTGCACAGCCGACTAACGTGAGGTGGAGCTTCATATAGTCTCTAGTTTTCTGGCTGGGCACGGGCCTTTGTGCCAACAAAACTGTTTTAAACATGGGAAATTCACACCGGCATGCGCCGGGGACAGCAGTGTTGGAGAGGAGACACATTGAAATAAAGAGTTCATTGAGGAGAACACGTTGTCTTTCGTATTTTCTGCCATAGGCATTCATTTTGTAAAAAAAAAATAAAAAAAAAAAAAAAAAATATTGAAAATATTGAAAATTTTCTAAGTATTAATAAAATCGATGATCGATAATTGATCGTTAATATTCACCGATTATCGATTTTGGAAAATTTTCAAAATGAACATCCCTAGTTTGAACAAGAAGGCTGTTACAAACTGACAAACTGGTAAAATACAGTAAACATAAAGACAAGACAGTGATTGACTGAAGCACACGTGTGAATCAGGACTAGTGTTTTGATGTGTTGTTGACAGAATTAGCTTGGTGCTAACGATGTGAGCTGTGATTGTTCTCATCAATACATTGGTGTGAATTGTGAAATCAGTTGTGATGACACATTTTAATGGCAGGTAAATGAATGTGACTTGACTGGTGCTGCTTCAGTCACCACCTCCCAGTGAGCCACTTCCTGGTTTCAGTGGAAAAGAGCCCTACCAGTACACTCTAGCATGCTACCACTACACTGTAGCATACTACCACTACACTCTAGCATGCTACCACTACACTGTAGCGTACTACCACTACACTGTAGCGTACTACCACTACACTGTAGCATGCATGCATGTATGTCTCAGTTAAAGCTGCAATAACATCTATGGATTAGCATATATTTATGGTTTGGTGACAGGAATACATCAGAACCTCAGAAACCATAGTAACCCCTATTCTCATTTCAAATGGAGATTGTGTGCGGAAACCCATCCAACCAATGAGGACAAGTCTGAGGCAGAAAGGCGTGACCTCCATCCTGTCAATCACCCCTGTCACTCAGTGCAGGCAGAGTGTAGCCATTCCACGTGTCGATTTGAATTCATGGGGATTTGATCTCCTTCCTCCCGGACTCATAGCGGCAGCAGCAGATATTGCTTTAAGCAAAGAAGAGATATTAATATAAAAAGCAGTGACAAGAGCCATACAATGATAGAATGTAGCGTATAGAAAGCAGCACTGTAGAGCAAATTAGTTTATTTGTCACTCAACACGAGACTCACGTGTCAGTCTTTTAGCTTTAACAGCGCTGTCTGACTTTGACAAAGACGCTGCCGCATACATCAGCGTAGCGTGTTCCACATCACATGACGTTCTGCACGCCATATCCACTTCATACATGAACAATTCCCTCATGCATAATTCATAAAGCATCAGTGTGTAAAATGTATAGATCTTTTATGGGGTCTCTCATCCATTGTTTATGAGGTATACTTTGTGTGTGAACCCACTGTCCTCAGGGGAGGCGGCGGGGGGGACACCGTAGTCTCTCTTCATTTGAAGGTTTACACGGTTGTTGTACTGAACAGGACCGTGTTGTGAGTGTACTGAACAGGACCGTGTTGTGAGTGTGTACTGAACAGGACTGTGTTGTGAGTGTGTACTGAACAGGACCGTGTTGTGAGTGTGTACTGAACAGGACTGTGTTGTGAGTGTGTACTGAACAGGACCGTGTTGTGAGTGTGTACTGAACAGGACCGTGTTGTGAGTGTGTACTGAACAGAACTGTGTTGTGAGTGTGTACTGAACAGGACTGTGTTGTGAGTGTGTACTGAACAGGACCGTGTTGTGAGTGTGTACTGAACAGGACCGTGTTGTGAGTGTGTACTGAACAGGACCGTGTTGTGAGTGTGTACTGAACAGGACCGTGTTGTGAGTGTGTACTGAACAGGACCGTGTTGTGAGTGTGTACTGAACAGGACTGTGTTGTGAGTGTGTACTGAACAGGACTGTGTTGTGAGTGTGTACTGAACAGGACCGTGTTGTGAGTGTGTACTGAACAGGACCGTGTTGTGAGTGTGTACTGAACAGGACCGTGTGGTGAGTGTGTACTGAACAGGACTGTGTTGTGAGTGTGTACTGAACAGGACTGTGTTGTGAGTGTGTACTGAACAGGACTGTGTTGTGAGTGTGTACTGAACAGGACCGTGTTGTGAGTGTGTACTGAACAGGACCGTGTTGTGAGTGTGTACTGAACAGGACCGTGTTGTGAGTGTACTGAACAGGACCGTGTTGTGAGTGTGTACTGAACAGGACCATGTTGTGAGTGTGTACTGAACAGGACCATGTTGTGAGTGTGTACTGAACAGGACTGTGTTGTGAGTGTGTACTGAACAGGACTGTGTTGTGAGTGTGTACTGAACAGGACTGTGTTGTGAGTGTCTCCTGAACAGGACTGTGTTGTGAGTGTGTACTGAACAGGACTGTGTTGTGAGTGTGTACTGAACAGGACTGTGTTGTGAGTGTCTCCTGAACAGGACTGTGTTGTGAGTGTGTACTGAACAGGACTGTGTTGTGAGTGTGTACTGAACAGGACTGTGTTGTAGTCCATGGGCCAAGGCAAAAATCGGTACCACCTGAGGTGACCGCACGATTTTGTTATTTTTGTCTTCCTACATGTCTCTAGTTTATATTTTGGTATGATAACCCTGCTGATTTGGTAGCTTAAGGATAGTTATCACTCTGTAAACAAACCTACCCCCATATAAATGACAAAACCCTGATTTCTGTGTATTAGTCCAGATGATATGTGAAAATGATGTTCCCTTTTTCGTAAAAGCATGAAACTTGCTTATAGTTTGGGGCCCTGTACAGTTTCAGAAATTGAGCCATCGCAAAAATGCCTTGTGGCGGCCATTTTAATTCTGCCATAAGCAAATTATGTAGTTTGCATCATATCTCCTGAACCACACATGCTAACACTGAAAAGGAGATGTCTATCCCAATGTTTTCATGGTCAAGGATTACAATGATACCATATAGAACATCATAAACTGTTAAAGTGACTAATCAATGGTGAATTTGATGACGTTGTGAGAAGGAAATGACAGTATCTGATAACCGATGCTATAACTTCAAAGCCATGACCATTCTCTGGCTAAGATGTTTTGATGAGTGATTTGACTTATATAGACCTTTTGTTAAAATAGCGCCCAGGTCCCTCCTAAGGATCCTGGGATTTTCCTTGCCAGATGGCCAAATCCAAGATGGCCACTGGCGCCATGTTAAAAAATTGACTTTTGACCCAGAGCACATAGAATAATGTATGAAGACACTTTTCGGTGTAAGTCAACCACGAGGAATCCGATTCTGACATCAGTTTGACATTATGGCATAGTTTTGACCCAGAATTCCAAGATGGCTGCCATCCAGTATTGTGGAAATGTAACTTTTGAATGGGAAGGTATACTGTGCGTTTGGGGTTTACCACAAGGAAGGAGATTAACAATGGTGGATGTTTTGGGAGTCATTTCAGAATTATGTTCACTGAAAATATGTTAATGTCAACACCCATTTTACCTTGGTACTGCTGTACCAACTACCCCCAGGATTTCTTGCATTAAAATATTTAATGAATGTATGACAAGATAACTAAAATAAGCTCTTTTTATTAGCTGTAGCTATAGATTCTGAATCATCAGATTCCGCTCATCATCTTTAGCCAAGTATGCTGTGTCATACCGGTCGATCACACAGATATGTCAACATCACCATGGCGGACAAGGATGATGGATGACACCTTGTGGACATAGTCCGACCATTTGTATGGGGTGCCATCTTGTGTCTGCCAATCCAATTGCTGATGGAGTTGCCATCATCTAGATCATGCCCATGTCAATGAGAGTGATGTAGGGTTCTTGCAGCCCTACAGATTGGAGATAGAGCTTCTTCTAGATGCGCTTGCTCTTCTGCGTCTTCCTGTATGTGATGTTGGAGTTGAATAAGGCCACACATTCATCAAAAACACAATGTTCCAGCAACTCATGGAGGTTTACAAGTTGACCACAACCAGGTCAATCACTGCCTTGGAGCGCTCCACTCCATCTCAGCAGCTCCTACCTTGAGTTCCTCCCCGGGTAGTCTCGCTTGCCAGACTCCCTCCCTACAATGGCAGAGTCTGGCTGCTAATACCTCCACCCTGGTATAGGGGAAAAAGGCTCCGTTCACCTTTACAACTATCCACCAAACGTATCAAGCAGGCCTGCTTTATTGCACAATCCAGATCCAACCGTTTTCAGCATGTAGCAACGAGCTAGCATTGTTGATGTTATTGTTTCACAGTAGCACAGGCATTTGAGATAGACAGATTCGACACGGAGGGAGTGGAAACGAAATCCATAAATGGTCGCCACCAGTCAGTCAGAGCGGGTTGGAGCATGCATGCAGGGAGGAGGGTGGAAGATGATTGTGATGCTGCAGACGCGAAGTGCCGCTGTGTGTAAATTCAGCTCGAGCAGGACCCTGGCCATTCACACCAGATGCACTGCTTTGCTCCGCGCCGGTGACCACTTGTACTGACTTCCTATCTGGCTTCACACAATCACTCGCGGGTCTCACACAAAAATAGATCAGACGCCGAAACAATCTCTGCATGGGGCGAGCCGGCCGCATCACGGCTGGTCTGACTGAACGGTCTAATGTGCTAACAAGTGCACCAAAATGAAACTGGCTGCGCTTCCAGATGCTTCGTCACTTCAGCGTCTGGTGTTTTTGCTCCTTTTCGCATCCACTCATTGCAGACTTAAAATCAGCCCATGCTGCAGGAGAGGAGAAGTTGACCAGATTCTTGCAAGTCCCGGGGGCCCTATCTTCGCAAAAGCGGTACGCCGCGCGCAATGCAAATTGGGGGCGTGCACAAGCGCATGCCTGTTATAATTTTACTGGACATAGGCGTGCCACAATCAGCCGTTTCTGCTCAGAATACGGGGCAGCACCTCTTACACGCTAAAAAAAAGCACCTCTTACGCGCTAAATACTCTGCTGCGCTTGAGCGCACCATAATCTCTATGCTGTGCAGCGCAGAGTAAAATTCCTTTTGGATATGTCATTACACACGGACGTGCCCACGCCAGGACATCAAATTCTGCTGCTAAAATTGGATATTAGCAGATAATTCAGTGAGGCAATGCAATCAACTATAACTCACTGAGAAACTTTTATCACATTGCAAAGAGGGAAATTAATTGAGAAAACTTGTTGGACAATGGACATAGGCTATTCACCTTCACCTTTCCCATAGTCTCGCTGGCCAGCCTCCCCTCCCACGCAGGTCTCCATAGTGGGATTGCGATGGGCGGCGCTTAGCGGCAGTGCCCTTGGAAAATAGTTTCCAACAATCCAACTTGCCCTTTTCAGCGTGTAGCAACGAGCTAGCGTGTAGGTTTCTGCCGTTAGCTTGCTAGCTAGTTAGCGTTGTTGTTTTCACTGAGGCGGCAGGGCACTATTTACAGCGACACACAGGGAGGAGGGAGCGGAAGCTGCTCTGATTGACGTGGTCGGAGCCAATGACAGAGTTTGTAATAAGCCGGGAGCAGACATCCGGCACCCACTGAAACAGTCGCTCCAATGGGGAGCAGCTGTAGAGCAGGGGAGGGCTTATCCCAGTTGCCTGTTTCCGTGGCGCCAGACTCCTCTCCCGGTAGGGAGGGGAGGCTGGCCAGCGAGACTAACATAATTATGAAATTACCCTCAAAACACAATAATTGTCATTACTAAACCATGTTTGGTAGGCATGGATTTGCAATTAAAATAGCTATAATTCACCATTGTTAATCTCCGTCCTTACTCTAAAAATGGTAAACACCACATACGTATATGTTGCCATTCAAAAGTTAAGTTTTCACGCTACTGGATGGCAGCCATCTTGGAATTGTGGGTCAAAATTATGACAGAATGTTAAACTGATATCAGAATCAGATTATTTGTGGTTGACTTACACCGAAAAGTGTCTTCATACATTATTCTAGGTGCTCTGGTTCAAAAGTAAATTTTTCAAGATTGTACCAGTGGCCATCTTGGATTTGGCCATCTGGCAGAAAGTCGGAGGATGTTTGGGAGGGGCCTGGGGGCTATTTTAACAAAAGGCCCATAGAAGTCAAATTACTCATCAAAAAATCTTAGCCAGAGAGTGGTCATGGAATTGAGGTTATAGCATCAGTTATCAGAAACTGTGATTTCCTTCTCACGTCATTAAATTCACCATTGATTAGTTACTTTAACAGTTTATGATGTTCTATATGGTATCATTGTAATCCTTGACCATGAAAACATAGGGATAGACATCACCTTTTCTGTGTTATCATGTGTGGTTCAGGAGATATGATGCAAACTACATAATTCACTTATGGCGGAATTAAAATGGCCACCGCGAGGCATTTTTGTGATGGCTTAATTTCTGAAGATTTACGGGGCCCCAAACTATATGTGTACCAAGTTTCATGCTTTTATGAAAAAGTGAACATGATTTTCACATATCATCTGGACTAATACACAGAAATCAGGGTTTTGTCATTTATATGGGAGAAGGTTTTTTACAGAGTGATAACTATCAATAAGCTACCAGATTGGCACGGTTATCATACCAAAATATAAACTAGAGACATGTAGGAAGACAAAAATACAAAAATTGCGCGGTCCCCTTAGGTGGTACCGATTTCACCATTGGCCCATGGACTAATTGCATTGTATCCTTCTCAAAACACCACTGAATTCACCAAAACACCACTTAATTCACCATTAACTATTCATGTGAACAGTTTATGATGTTGTATAGGGTGTCATTGTAATCCCTGACCATGAAAACATAGGGGTAGACATCACATTTTCTGCGTTATCATGTGTGGTTCAGGAGATATGATGAAATCAGGGTTTTGTCATTTTTTGGGGGTAGGTTTGTTTACAGAGTGATAACTATCCTTAAGCTACCAAATCGGAAGGGTTATCATACCAAAATATAAACTAGAGACATGTAGGAAGACAAAAATAACAAAATCGTGCGGTCACCTCAGGTGGTACCGATATGTCAAAATTTGAGCCTTGGCCCATGGACTATTGTGAGTGTGTACTGAACAGGACCGTGTTGTGAGTGTGTACTGAACAGGACTGTGTTGTGAGTGTACTGAACAGGACTGTGTTGTGAGTGTGTACTGAACAGGACCGTGTTGTGAGTGTGTACTGAACAGGACTGTGTTGTGAGTGTGTACTGAACAGGACTGTGTTGTGAGTGTGTACTGAACAGGACCGTGTGGTGAAGAGTATGGGCATGTGTGTGTCTCAATGTGTGATGCCTGTCCATAAAGATTAATATTGCCATACTTGGTAACCATTGTATAAAAGTAACATATGACTTCAGACCGTGGTATATGCTTATACCACACCTACAGTAGGAGCAGCTGTAGCTCAGGAGGTAGAGCGGGTCGTCCACTAATCGCTTTGGATAAAAGAGGTCGGTGGTTCGATTCCTGAAAGGGAGAAACGAAAATTAAAAAGGGACTTCATAGCGGTCTATATGGCAAGTTGGACAAGGGCATAACGTGGAGAAATCTCACATTGTGATTACATGAGCGTCCTATTGTGCTGTGCTGCGGTAACCAGGCTCGCGTCACTAGGCTCTTTTAACGATACTTACTCACACACGCTACATACACACACATGGGAGTCAATGGAGTCAATTTCTAGTTCGCCACTGAATGGCCAAATGATATCACTTTCAACCATTTTGAGCAACGCTGTTTCCATACAGGCCACCAGCGTTGGCTAGTTGTTGATATTTACAAAGATATTGTAGCTCTCAAATAACTTATTTTCGAGGCGTTGAGCAAACTGTAATGGCGTCGATTTCCGGGAAAAAATTCCTGAGCTGAGCACAGCCAAAGAGTATTAGTGAGACAAGAGGAGACGTCATTTCTTGGTTTTTCCCATAGGTTTTTTCAAATCAAGCAGCATGCGGTTTTGTTACATATCTGGGGGGGAAAGTCCCCCTTTAAGTATATGTTAGAGGTACATTGGAAAGAAGAGAGCTATTAGTAAGCAGGGCCAGATGGAGGATAATGACAGAGGAGAGAGAGTCTTTCAGCCTGGACTATTTTGTCGACACTGCAGAGAAATAAAGACAAATTGGTGCAACGATCTCTCCTTGTGTGTCCCATCCAGCATATACAGTACAGTACTTTCATTTTGTCTTCTTGATGCATTGTGAAAAGCTCTCTCTTTTTGTGAAAAGCTCTCTCTTTCTCTCTCCCTCTCTCTCCCTCTCTCTCTCTATCTCCCTCTCTATCTCCCTCTCCCTCTCTCTCTCTCTCTATCTCCCTCTCTCTCTCTCTCCCTCTCTATATCTCCTTCTCTCTCACTCTCTAGATCTCCTTCTCTCTCTATCTCCCTCTCTGTCTCTCTGTCTCTCTCCCTATCTATCTCTCTCTCTCTCTCTCTCTCTCTCTCTCTATCTCCGTCTCTCTCTCTCTCCCTCTCTATATCTCCTTCTCTCTCACTCTCTAGATCTCCTTCTCTCCCTATCTATCTCCCTCTCTGTCTCTCTGTCTCTCTCCCTATCTATCTCCCTCTCTCTCTCTCTCTCTCTCTCTCTCTCATCACTGGAGTTGTTGAGCTGGAGACAGAATGGTGCTTCTTTGTGTTCTGTAGACCAGAGGAGGCCATTGATGTAGATTCTGTTGCCGTGGTGTCTGTGACGTGATATACTGTCACATCTGCTCTTGTGTGACAGAGAGATGTGTCAGGATGGATTTGTGATGGATACACGACCACATTCACACATTTTAGCACACAGGGAAAAAAAATCAGCCAATAATTCTGCACACTGCAAACGAAAGGCTCGAACAAACAGTCATTTATTGTAAAAGTCCCCTACTTTAATTGGTGCAAGTGACAAATGAAATATATCTACAGAATAACTTGTCACATGCACATCTAAGTTGTGCAACTCTTTTGTTAACTTTTTTTATAGCCTTTTATCTGTAGTGTGCAGATTTATTTAGCTATTTTTCTAGTCTGCAATAATGTGATTCTTGCACCTGCGTTACGACGACGCTCAACGCAACCAGCATCGTTGCTTTTTTTCTCTGTTTTACAGTAGCCTACGTTTGAGCACTAAATAAGCTGGTGTCACCGGGCTCTGAGCCTGGTGTCTGTTAGTGCTCTGAGCCTGGTGTCTGTTAGTGCTCTGAGCCTGGTGTCTGTTAGGGCTCTGAGCCTGGTGTCTGTTAGGGCTCTCTGAGCCTGGTGTCTGTTAGGGCTCTGAGCCTGGTGTCTGTTAGGGCTCTGAGCCTGGTGTCTGTTAGTGCCCTGAGCCTGGTGTCTGTTAGTGCTCTCTGAGCCTGGTGTCTGTTAGGGCTCTGAGCCTGGTGTCTGTTAGTGCCCTGAGCCTGGTGTCTGTTAGGGCTCTCTGAGCCTGGTGTCTGTTAGTGCTCTGAGCCTGGTGTCTGTTAGTGCTCTCTGAGCCTGGTGTCTGTTAGTGCTCTCTGAGCCTGGTGTCTGTTAGTGCTCTGAGCCTGGTGTCTGTTAGTGCTCTCTGAGCCTGGTGTCTGTTAGTGCTCTCTGAGCCTGGTGTCTGTTAGTGCTCTGAGCCTGGTGTCTGTTAGGGCTCTCTGAGCCTGGTGTCTGTTAGTGCTCTGAGCCTGGTGTCTGTTAGGGCTCTCTGAGCCTGGTGTCTGTTAGGGCTCTGAGCCTGGTGTCTGTTAGTGCCCTGAGCCTGGTGTCTGTTAGGGCTCTCTGAGCCTGGTGTCTGTTAGTGCTCTGAGCCTGGTGTATGTTAGTGCTCTGAGCCTGGTGTCTGTTAGGGCTCTGAGCCTGGTGTCTGTTAGGGCTCTCTGAGCCTGGTGTCTGTTAGGGCTCTCTGAGCCTGGTGTCTGTTAGTGCTCTGAGCCTGGTGTCTGTTAGTGCCCTGAGCCTGGTGTCTGTTAGTGCTCTGAGCCTGGTGTCTGTTAGGGCTCTGAGCCTGGTGTCTGTTAGGGCTCTGAGCCTGGTGTCTGTTAGGGCTCTGAGCCTGGTGTCTGTTAGTGCCCTGAGCCTGGTGTCTGTTAGGGCTCTCTGAGCCTGGTGTCTGTTAGTGCCCTGAGCCTGGTGTCTGTTAGGGCTCTGAGCCTGGTGTCTGTTAGGGCTCTGAGCCTGGTGTCTGTTAGTGCCCTGAGCCTGGTGTCTGTTAGTGCCCTGAGCCTGGTGTCTGTTAGGGCTCTGAGCATGGTGTCTGTTAGTGCTCTGAGCCTGGTGTCTGTTAGGGCTCTCTGAGCCTGGTGTCTGTTAGTGCCCTGAGCCTGGTGTCTGTTAGGGCTCTCTGAGCCTGGTGTCTGTTAGGGCTCTGAGCCTGGTGTCTGTTAGGGCTCTGAGCCTGGTGTCTGTTAGGGCTCTGAGCCTGGTGTCTGTTAGGGCTCTGAGCCTGGTGTCTGTTAGGGCTCTGAGCCTGGTGTCTGTTAGGGCTCTGAGCCTGGTGTCTGTTAGGGCTCTGAGCCTGGTGTCTGTTAGGGCTCTGAGCCTGGTGTCTGTTAGTGCCCTGAGCCTGGTGTCTGTTAGGGCTCTGAGCCTGGTGTCTGTTAGGGCTCTGAGCCTGGTGTCTGTTAGTGCCCTGAGCCTGGTGTCTGTTAGGGCTCTGAGCCTGGTGTCTGTTAGTGCCCTGAGCCTGGTGTCTGTTAGGGCTCTGAGCCTGGTGTCTGTTAGGGCTCTGAGCCTGGTATCTATTAGTGTTCAATTGGTTTTCCGGGCTGAGATCCACCAGATCTGGCGCCATTGTTTGTGTTATTGTTCCCCCGTACAACAATGGCTTTATATGGTGTTAGTAGTTCATTTATTTTGTGTATTAGCTACATAGCTAGTTAAGTCGCATCACATTTATTTACTATGATGCCCTTCGTTTCTGCTTTTTACCGGATGTCCAGATGCCTTTGGCCCCAGACTTAAGCACTGAATTATTGTGACTTGACAAATTAGTTTAAAACAAACTAATTAAATCCTCTCACCCCCCCCCCCCCCCCCAATTACTTTAGTCTTTTTTAATTTAATGCTATAATAATGAGGTTAAGGAGTCATTCTTATTCACAGGCACGGCTTCAGAGAGAAGTCTCAGGAGGAGGAACATACCTACTGTACACTTACTGTACATTCAGTGGAAGTGTCAATGACGTCTAAACCGCTTCACTGGAGCTCCTGGGTCGTTATAGCGCCTTTGTCAAAGTTTCTCCACAGAAGTCTTTCACTTGCCATGCCCAGAGGCGTGGCTTCCCAGCCGTAGGGCGAGTGCCACCTCCACTTCCCAGTTCCCACTTGGAATGAAATTAATTACATCTTGAAGCTAAGAAGCTTGTGGGGGAAACGGATAGCAGAGCGACGGGTGAGATATGGCTAACAGTGAGGTGAGCTTCACGCTGGGAAAGACGGCAATCTGCCTCGTCATATTATCACTGTTAGGATTAACAGCCGGGGTCTATTTCCCATAGCTTTACTTTCTCTCTGTTCTGGGTGGAATTTAGCAAATCTCTGAGGTTTAACCTCGAATCTGTGATGACAGAGGGAATAGTACACACACACACACACACACACACACACGCATACACACACGAGCACGCATACACACATACACACACACACACACACACACACACACACACACACACACACACACACACACACACACACACAGGGAAGTGAATGCAGTGTGAGTGCAAAAGTAAAAACTGCACTGGGAAGTAAATAAAAGCACTTCTTTGAAGCGATTGATGAGAAAGCCAGACTCTTTGCGTGACGTTGGGTGCGTGCCACTTCCTGTTTGCTAGAGACGTTGGGTGCGTGCCACTTCCTGTTTGCTAGAGACGTTGGGTGCGTGCCACTTCCTGTTTGCTAGAGACGTTGGGTGCGTGCCACTTCCTGTTTGCTAGAGACGTTGGGTGCGTGCCACTTCCTGTTTGCTAGAGACGTTGGGTGCGTGCCACTTCCTGTTTGCTAGAGACGTTGGGTGCGTGCCACTTCCTGTTTGCTAGAGGCATTGGGTGTGTGCCACTTCCTGTTTGCTAGAGACATTGGGTGCGTGCCACTTCCTGTTTGCTAGAGACATTGGGTGCGTGCCACTTCCTGTTTGCTAGAGACATTGGGTGCGTGCCACTTCCTGTTTGCTAGAGACATTGGGTGCGTGCCACTTCCTGTTTGCTAGAGACGTTGGGACACTGCCTTTAGACAGGTGGAGATGCAAGTAAAAGGCAGCGGCAGGGAGGGATAAACTAGTAAGTCCCGTCTGACAAAACCAGCTCAACGTGACACGTCTGTCTGTCTGCTCGTCACGTGGAGCTGGCAAACGTCTGCCTCCATCCCTCCATGTTGAACAGAGCTTTCCACAATGGCCCCCCGTGTGTGTTGTTTAGCGTCCTGGCGAGGCTATTTTGCTGCTAGCAGGCTGCCTCGTCGATGGCTGCAAACGAAATGAGCCCTGCTGAGAAGAAACAATTTGTCACTGACCACTGGTTTGCGTTTTCAGGCACGTGTGTGTGTGCGTGTGTGTGTGTGTGTGTGTGTGTGTGTGTGTGTGTGTGTGTGTGTGTGTGTGACCAGGTTTGGTTCCAAAACAGTAACAAGTTGTTTATTAGCGTGCGGGGGGAACCCGGAGATGCGATCCAAATTAATACTTTGCTTCATTGCCATTCACAGGAGAGTCATCAGCTCTGAGGCTGAAGACTCTCATGTCCACTCCAGACTCACTAAGATTGCATTGTGTATTTTTTGCACAGTTGTTTGAGATAAGAGCCCCCCCCCCTTCTCTCTCTCTCTCTCTCTCTCTCTCTCTCACCAAGACTACTGTATGTATGCAGATTAAATTGTGGTACAAACAAGCCCTTGAAAAGAGCAGTGAACTGGCAAATAGCCACCTAGGGGGCGGCTTTAGCTCAGGAGGTAGAGCGGGTCGGCCAATGACGCAAGGGTTGGCGGTTCGATCCCCGCTCCCTCCCAGCTGCTGTCGTTGTGTCCTTGGGCAAGACACTTAACCCTCCTTGCCTCGTATGATTGGTATGATTGGTATGAATGTAGACATGAATGGTATGATTGGTATGATTGGTATGAATCTAGACATGAATGATGGTGGTCGGAGGGGCCGTTGAGCGCCAATGTGTGGCTGCCACGCTTCTGAACCACCGGTACGAATGGTGTGAACGAATAATGATTCTGTGAAGCGCTTTGA
This sequence comes from Poromitra crassiceps, assembly GCF_964638095.1. NCBI lineage: Eukaryota > Metazoa > Chordata > Actinopteri > Beryciformes > Melamphaidae > Poromitra > Poromitra crassiceps. The sequence continues at coordinate 18,254,078 of NC_139647.1, forward strand.
GCCTTGGAAAGGCGCTATATAAATCCAATCATTATTATTATTATTATTATTATTATTACCTGATGAAAGTCTTTGCGTCATCTTCTCTGCACTACAGGAAGGGTCAGTGAGTTGGGAGCAATCTTGATTCATCAGCCTAGTTGCATACAAATAATATGAATGAGATTTACATAGAATTTACATTATGCATGACTACAGCAGGCGCAAAGAGGCTTTATTTTTGGACCTGCACTTTCAGTCAACCATTCCAATCAGTGCACCCAGTTAGTGACTATAGCATGCCCATGGGATTTGGTTATTTTGGCAGCCCTGCACAGACCTCACTGAATCTGTGCTTCATTATTATTATTATTTTAATTTCTTTTATTAAGGTCCATATACCGATTATTAGTAATCAAGAAAACCAATATTTGGGACCGTTGTACATTTGATGCAATAATGAAAATATTGGGTGTCAAATTTGAGAATAACACAAACTCCAACACAAAACATGGTGTGCTTAATTATTCATACTATGCTTCATTTATCACCTCTAATATATTTTATATTTCTGTGAAAACATCAACACATTTCTCCTTCAAACAAGTTTCTCGGCCAAAAACAAAGTTTTACAAGATCATTGCAGTACATTGAAACACCTCATGATAATTTTTATAATTTACCGTTGCCCAATCTTCATTTTAACTGAGTAGATCTTGAACACAACCCAACGATAACGAGGAGCCGGCAAAAAATGGCGAGACCGATAATTGTAAAAATGCGGAATATCGGACCAGCTTATTATCGGTCTATCCCCTACTTATATAAGGGTTATATAACGTATATAAGGGTTAACGAGTGGTGAGGTAGTTGGCTAATTCTGGGCACCTGGGCACCTCACCTGGTTTCTCTCTGTGAGGAAATTGTTTTTGTGGCGACATGCTGAAGGCTCTCTGTGCCATGTGGAGGGCCTTGGCAGCCTGGCCACTCCGCAGTGTATATGGACTGGACATTAGGGGTGTCAAAAATAATCAATTATAAGATGCATCGCGATGCGGACCTGCACGGTTCTGCATCAATTCACAAATGTCAAAAATCGATTATTAATTTTTTTTCTTTCTTTTTTTTCTTTTTTTTATATAATCAAATAAAATATAATGGAAGTACATGCAGTTGTTTATTTTAATTATGGATCATGATACAATGCAATTCTAAATGGACTTTTATTTTAAAAGTAGCCACACAGTGAGAACAAAGAAAGTGAGAATTGTATTCGGGAAAAAAAGTGATGCATCGATTTAAGATGCATCGAGATGCATCGATAATCGTTATCGAATCGAATCGTAGCCCTCTGAATCGTAATCGAATCGAATCGTGAGGCCAGTGAAGATTCACAGCCCTACTGGACATACACACATTACACACATGTGCCTGTTAGAGTGTATATGGACTGGACATACACACATTACACACATGTGCCTGTTAGAGTGTATATGGACTGGACATACACACATTATGGACTTGACATACACACATTATGGACTGGACATACACACATTACACACATGTGCCTGTTAGAGTGTATATGGACTGGACATACACACATTATGGACTGGACATACACACATTACACACATGTGCCTGTTAGAGTGTATATGGACTGGACATACACACATTACACACATGTGCCTGTTAGAGTGTATATGGACTGGACATACACACATTACACACA
>NC_139647.1:18260788-18263158 GCF_964638095.1 Poromitra crassiceps
TCAAGATAAATAAATCGTGATGTGACAGAAGCAGTGTAGCTTCAGTGTCGAGCCGCAAAGGATGAAGAATCACTTTAAGAGCGAGACTAAAACAGAAGCCGGGCGGCACGAGAAAGAGGCGTCAAAATAGCTTTGTAATAATAGTGCATGAAAAAGAGCCAGTCTGCGTCACTCTGGCTGGCCCCGATCCTGTCCAGGGTACAGCACGCTTCACCAGTGTGCACGCACACACACACACGACACACGCACCACACACACACGCACACACAGACACATGCACGCACGCACACACACACACGACGCACACGCACACCACACGCACCGCACACACACACGCACACACACGCACGCGCACACGCACACCACACGCACGCACACACACACGCACACACAGACGCATGCACGCACGCACACACACACACGACGCACACGATGCACACACGCACACACGCACACACCACGCACACGCACGCACACACACACACGCACGCAACGCACGCACACACACACACGCACACACACGCTATCGATCCTTGCTGCAGCGAACAATAAGGCTTGCGTTATCAAATGCAGCACAATCAAATAACAGGAGAGCGATGGCAGGAGAATAGAGTAACGACGTGTTGAATAAAGGCAAAATAGGAACAGGGGGAGAAAGAAAGAGCACTGGGTGATATAACCAGCTTCATGGTTTCAGATTGATTATTTATTTATTTATTTATTTATTTATTTATTTATTTATTTATTTGATCTTGCTTGTCTTCAGTTTGCCGGTCGAATCCACTCTTGCTGGTCCACTCTGAACAAATTTCGCACACTCAGGTGTGTGACAATCGTTTGGACTTTACCTTTACCTTTACCTGACCCAGCAAAAGCAATCAGACTGTCAGTATTGTAGTGTGGTGCTGTTTGTTGCATGCAGGGACTCTGGAAAAAGGTTTACTGTCATGTTTTCATTGCTTCTGCCTGAAGGTCTATGACTGAAAGCTTGCAATAAACAAGACATGTTTTCATTCAAAGTGACAACTGCCAAGGATATTTTATATCGACAATTTCCACACAGCACATTGACACTCTGTTCACTGCTATATCGCAAATATAAAGTGTTAGATGAACACTTATGCGTCAGACTTGAGGAATGAATCCGTGTTCACAAATGTGCCGTGAAGCTGCGATTTCGCATATTTTGCCCAGGATGTAAGAGTTCATGCATGGGTTAGCAAGACGGCACAGGAAGCTAACTATTCACCTTATGTAGCCACGCCCATTTGACCTGGTTGTGTGGTTGTTAGACGACTTCCGGCAAAAAAAAGAAGAAAAAAAAATGGCTGGCTGCTCCAATATAATCTAACTCTGAATTAACTAATAATTTAGCCAATTGTGTGTAACATACCAAATAAAAGCAAACGGCAATGTCTAAGAATGCAATGCCATGTAACTGGCTCGTTAATTCTCGCATTCCAGGGAATTACGTTAACGTCTGCGGGTCTTATAGACGTAAGTGGCTCGAGCTGGCGCTCGGAGGAGAGAAAACCATCTGAAGCTTTCTTTGTTGGAGTCCAGGTATGTTTTACAAGAAAGTGCTCGTCATTGTCGACGATAACGTTATCTGACCTGGCTAACAGTGGATACTCCGCTTGCTTGCTGTGTACCGAGCTCAAAGTAGTAGGCTACGTTCTTTGTTTTACACCCTGCGCTGTCCGCTCCAAAAACAACTCTCTTCTTCATGACGTTCTTTCATATTTGGCGCCGTGACCGCCGGAAGTGTTAATAGGACCCGGAAGAATTTGGCCCCCTGTAAGGTCTGAACATAAGGTGAATAGGACAGATATGTCATTATGTAAAAACTAGAGGAGAAGTGTGCTGAATCAAATAAAGGTGCACATGGAGAGAGAGAGAGACAGAGAGAGATATATCTTTATTACTGCACTTGGTGCTTTGGCAATATTGTACTGGTTACATTCATGCCAATAAAGCTATCTGAATTGAATGGAGAGAGAGAGAGAGAGAGAGAAAGAAAAGAGCACTGGTGATATAATGATTTTAATATTTAAAAAGTCAATGCGGCTGTTTATGTAACATTTGGAAGACAACGAAAAGCTGAATTTGTCCCCCCGTCCTTTATACCTGATGCAGCATTTGTGTGTGTATCCCTTTAAGATAAATACAAATAGATACATAGATTAGTCCACGATGGAAGACTTGACTATAGACTATAGGGCGATGGCTGATGGAACGTACAGTAGGTGTGACAGGACTATAGGATGGCTGATGGAACGTACAGTAGGTGTGACAGAGGCCATTCTTCTTCATGATTGAATCTTGTCACCATACCCAACCCTGACCCACTTATGAATATTGATGTGTAGT
>NC_139647.1:18263358-18273358 GCF_964638095.1 Poromitra crassiceps
CGCACACACACACATGCACGCGCACACACGCACGCACGCACACACACACACACGCACACACACCACACACACACACACACACACACGCACACACACACACACGCACACACACACACACACACAGGCACCACACACACGCACACATTCAAGGTCTGTCTTTCATCACCATGAAATCAATTGTGTCCACTTCAAGCCACTGGTGTGAACAAACAGAAGACCTTGATTTCAACTTGAAAGCCTAAATGAGACAGTCACAAAAGAGGAAACAGTCAAGGAGGGTTGAGAAGCACCTTTATCCAGTGTTTTTCCTCATCTTCAATGTACATCTGTCTCTCCACATCAGACCCTTATTGTTTCCTCTTTCATCCATTTATGGCCCAATTCCACCGCAGGTAGTAGTGCGGTCCCGCTCCGCTCGACTCGATAAATGGTCTCATTCCACCGGTAAAAAACCGTCCCAGCCCGGTTTGATTTGGGGGCGAGTCGTGCTACTTTTCGTACCTGCCTCGTCGGGGTTCTATTCTGCGAACCCGGGTTCATACGGTGACGTGAAAACATTGTAGACGACTGATTGGTCAGGCAGGATCGTGTTTACTCTGTCTATCCTACTGACTGTCAATGCAGCGCTGCATACCAGTTTAGTGGGGATTACCTTCTCTTCTGTTATGCTTTTCCATCAGTCTTTTGTGTTGCTGCCTTCCGCCTCTGGTGAAATAAAATCGTGGCAGTGGTTTCAATGTCCAAAAGTCCGCTGCTCTCAGGAAGCGCTTGTGTAGTTCAGTGCTGCGTCGGCTCCGCTAGGCCGCAGGCGCTTTGGTGAAGCCGCGGTCTTGCCTGGTGAGAGGCCGCCGGGGTAGAGGCTTCACTCTAGCGCAACCCCCGTCCCTCGCGCCCGTCCCTCGCGCAGCGCATGTGAGTTTTGACTAACAACAAAGTGATATCCATTCTCCTGGCCGATTGTCACATTTGCCCATGTACACTGTAGGTCATTTAGAGGCACCAGTATTTCATAAACAGTTTTAAAAGTTCTGTGTATGGATTTAATTGTAACGTTATATGTTATAGCCTACTTCGGAACATGGGCGGAGGGCAGATATGCGGTCGCTATGACGACCAGGTGTGGGCGGGGGCAGATGAACGGCGGTCGAAGCAGAACGTCCATCGGGTTGAAACAAGTAGAGCCGAGTGGTGACGGGCTGTGCAGGGCTGTAAAATGTGGTGGAAATGAGCCATTACACTGTTTTAGTGGAGTTGTGTTTACCCTGCGGCTTCTACTCCATAGTAGAGTCTAGTCTAGTCTATAGTCTCAAGGTGTACAGTACAGTATGTAAAACACAATCACAAGTCTTCAGTGTAAGTCATGTCTTTTCCATCTCATCATCATGTCATCATTTTACTGCATATCATTTCACTTTCCGTTTTGCCATGGCAACACATTCATCCACATCCATATATCCATACTTCCATGTACTATGTGGATGGATTTTATGGTCCCTCCCAGTCCCTATGACGATAACTCCCGCTGTTTTTACTTCCTGGAAGAGATTTTTACTTCCTGGAAGAGACCAGAGCCATATAGATAGAAGAGTCCCGACATCTCCATTCACTCCAATGGACCAGTTTTTTACTCTCAAGAGTTCCAGGAAGTAAGGTCCTGGATTAAGCAGCACCGTTGAGTTGCAGCAAAATAGACAGTTTGTGTTGTACTCTGGAAAGGGTTTTTCCCCCCTTGAATCAAATTGTACGCTTTATTTTAGCATGCAAAAGTAGAGCGCGAGACCATTCCTGGCTGTTCATTGGCTAATGAGTCTCGCATTTTGGTCCTCCGCTGACGCCACTCTCTCTCTAGAGGACACTAGAAGAGACTATCTTTCATGGTGACCTCATGCTGCACTATTAGGCGTGAATATACATTTCTAGCCAATAAAACCAGACTATTTTTTAACAATCCCGCCCCTCTGCACCTCTCCCATCAATTGTCCATCTCTCCCTGACTCATATTCCGTTGGTTAGACTTTTGAATGAATGATCGCTCACTGCATTGTGTCCTAGCTAGCTTACCCCGCCCTGCGCCCTCACTTCCTGTTTCACCAAGAGATGCATCAAATCAAGGAATCAAAGATGCTCTTTAACGGTGTCTTTGAAGTCACTGGAGGTAAAACAGGTGCAATTAAAGTTCATGTGATAGATGGATTTAATCTGCTAGAGCTGTTGAATATGACAAAAAGTTTCAGTAGTGCTGCGTGCCACATCCAAATAGTTGGCTATAATGAGCTTTTCACCTTAAGCAGGGGACAGAGGAGTCAACCAGTGGTATAATAACGGTATGACTGGCCAATTACCCACTGTGGAGGGACTATATATATATATTTAGAACACGGCTCTCTTGAATACTCGATTCTGATTGGTCAATCAACAAGATTCACCGGTCATTATTTCTCGACAACCGACCGCTGCTCTGCCACACCTGGATTAATCAGTTGATAAGAGCATTTTGTCTGCAAACACTACTAATTAGGCAACCAGTTGCAGCTGTTGTGTCTTGTGTGCCAATTACGAATGAAACCGCTTTGTCGTTGAAAACGCTATTAAAAAATCTATTTGAATAATTATTTTTGTCAGATTATTGAATGATTTAGTTGTAGGCCGTGTTCTAAGCGGGATAATGTATAGTGAGCCGGTGATTACTGGGAAATAATGACCTTCAGGTGAATCATTCAGCCCTCCGCTGCGCGTCGGGCTCAATCATCACCTGTCGGTCATTATTTCCCCCGTAATCACCGCCTCAATATACATTATCCCTTACATATATATATATATATATATATTATATATATATATATATATATATATATATATATATATATATAATATACATAGCTTCTGTGAAGGAAAGGACATAGTCATTTACACAATAGGGTAGCCTATATAAAGACTAGTCCCTAAGAAGCCGGCGAGGAAATAAAAGCAGGAACATTTGTCGTCTTTATTATTCATACGAGCAAAACAAGTGTCTTTGTGAAATTAGGCGATGTTTCTCTTTCTAGGGGGCATCTCAAGGATACCAAATAGCTCCTTTCATTGACAATAACGCAGACATCACCTGCCACACTGTTAAGTAGAGTTCAGAGCTGCACTGCACATATAAATCCATGTCTTTGCTGCGTTTGGCAGAGACAGGTGTACATCTCAAGCCCTGAACAGAATGTATGTGAAGGTAAAAAGAAAAACTATGTATTTTTTCATTTCTGAGAAGTCGTTCTGCACTTTTAAGGATCAGAGTGGATTAGTTCTGAGTGAGCAAGTTTGGAGAAGTCAGACCTTTAGAAGGGCACCACAGATGAGGGGAGAGACAGAGCGAGGAGGGAACCGGTGTGTGTGTGTGTGTGTGTGTGTGTGTGTGTGTGTCTGTGTGTGTGAGAGAGAGAGAGAGAGAGTCCTTACTTAAATGTTTAAATATACCCTTTCGTTCTGTCTCTTTCCCCATCTCTCTCTTTCGCATTATCTGTCTGTCCTCAGTGGAATTAGGTGACTCAGAAAGCAATTAAAACTGAATTGCTGCTGCTGCTGCTGCTGCTGCTAGACAGAGGAGGAGGAGGGAGGAGGAGGGAGGTGGGGAGGCTGAAGAAAAGGATTTAGGAGAGAGGAGGTAGTGAAGGAGGTGAGGAATTGAAGATTGGTACAGAGGAGATGCGAGATCCGGCCGCCGACATTATCCCGCTCGTTACAGACTCGTAGTAGAGAGCTGTTTCTGTCAGTCGAGAAGTGTGTGTATGTGTGTAAGTGCGTGTATATGTGTGTGCGTGTGTGCGTGCTTGTGTGTACTATGCGTGCATGTCTTCGTCCACAGCTGCTTTGTCTGGATTTGTGGAAAGTGCTTTGCTTGCAAATCAGATATGAATCAAAAGCTTTGAACGTGAGCAGGTTGTAGCTGCAGCCAGTTCCTGTGTGTGTGTGTGTGTGTGTGTGTGTGTGAGGAGGAGGCAGCTGTGAAGCCTCTGAGCCTCCTGAGAGGAGCTGTATGAAAGACCTGGAGCGGAGTGCAGCAGGGATGACCAACACTCCTCTGTGATGAGAGAAGTCCTCCCCTCCTCACAGACAAACTCCCTGCTTTGTTTTCCACCCGTCTGTTCTGTTCTCCCAGTTCCTCTCCCTCATCTTCTCTCACCACCGCTCTCCTCAATGGCTCCCAGGAAACACCTGATCCACTCGCGCATTCTGACATGCTGTTGTGTGTGTCTGTGTGTGTGTGTGCGTGTGTGTGTTTGTGTGTGTGTGTGCATGCATGCGTGTGTTGTGCTATGTGTCTCCCAGGTTGTTATCTGTTTGATGTGTGATCAAAGGCCCTCTCGATTAGGATCAGCAGCCGGATAGACCTAGTGTGTGTGTGTGTGTGTGTGTGTGTGTGTGTGTGTGTGTGTGTGTGTTTGTCAGATGTGTGTGTGTTTGTCAGATGAGTGTGTGTGTGTGTGCGTGCGTCTGCGTTCACAATTTGTATGTTCATATCCTGTAGTTTGCATATAAAGTGCCACCTCCACATTCCATGACAGCTTCTCGTCTAAGCACTTTGCAGAGATATGATCCTTTATATATCTATGTCTATGGTTCACTGATCCTAACACACACACACACACACACACACACACACACACACACACACACACACACACACACACACACACACACACACACACACACATCTGACAAGCACACACATACACACACACACAGTATGGATGCACTTATGGTATCAGTCTGGGAGAAGACATTTATCTTTTATAAGCAACCACATAGTCGTCGATTTGTCCAATTTCATGAGGCGGATGGTGCTGGGTCTTATGAGGACAAACAATTTGATAGTGGTGAAGACAACATGGAGGGTGTCTGACCAGCTGTTTACCACTCTGTTTATATTGTAACAGAGATACGTCTACACTCAAAAGACACACATGTTACAGATGTTAGCCAGGTATCAGATAGGAGCTATGGGAAACTGTATTTTAACATTCAATACTAGACAAAATAATGTATATGCTCTTTTGTGTGTAAAATATACAAGCAGATGTGTTTCCATATGTGTTTTACACTTAGTAAAGATGCGATTTAAGGGGGGGATGTTACAATAGTGATATTGCTATTATGAGGTACAGCTACTGTAAAGGAGGTTTTAATTGCTTGTCAACAACAGACTTTGTGGTATAGCTGGAAGTGTCAGTGGCTATTACCAATTAATAATAAATGTCTTGAAGTAAAAATAGCACAGTTGGTTGCACACACACACACACACACACACACACACACACACACACACACACACACACACACACACACACACACACACACACACAACCCTCAGTCAAGAGATATACAGTAATGAGCGCAATTGTATTTACTCTCACACGGAAGACTGGTGCACTGACCTCACAGTGGCTTGGGATTTAGGTGTGTGTGTGTGTGTGTGTGTGTGTGTGTGTGTGTGTGTGTGTGTGTGTGTGTGTGTGTGTGTGTGTGTGTGTGTGTGTGTGTCTCGACTGAGGACCAAACCTGCTTATGTCGGCATTCTCCCACCTTTTCCCAGCACTGCTGATCTCTGTACATGATCCCAGAGGCCGAGGGAGAGAGAGAGACTGAGGAGAGAGGACTGAGGAGCATGCAGTGGGAGAGAGAGAGACTGAGGAGAGAGGACTGAGGAGCATGCAGGGGGAGAGAGAGAGACTGAGGAGAGAGGACTGAGGAGCATGCAGTGGGAGAGAGAGAGACTGAGGAGAGAGGACTGAGGAGCATGCAGGGGGAGAGAGAGAGACTGAGGAGAGAGGACTGAGGAGCATGCAGTGGGAGAGAGAGAGACTGAGGAGAGAGGACTGAGGAGCATGCAGTGGGAGAGAGAGAGACTGAGGAGAGAGGACTGAGGAGCATGCAGGGGGAGAGAGAGAGACTGAGGAGAGAGGACTGAGGAGCATGCAGGGGGAGAGAGAGAGACTGAGGAGAGAGGACTGAGGAGCATGCAGTGGGAGAGAGAGAGACTGAGGAGAGAGGACTGAGGAGCATGCAGGGGGAGAGAGAGAGACTGAGGAGAGAGGACTGAGGAGCATGCAGTGGGAGGACATATAAACAATAGGGATGGACGACATTGGATTTTTTTGCAGATATAATGATCCCATATGCTGATATTTAAATTTATGTCACATTTTCTTTCAAAGATGTAAGATTCATCCTACTTAAACAGGCTCAGATGAAGCTCTCCCTGGCTTACGGGTTAGTCTCTTTTAAGCGTCATCTTATCGGCCTGTCATATCAACAACAATTTTCGCTTCGGGCTGATGCTGATAGTTCAATTTAAAGCCTTTTTCGGCCGATACCGATGACGTGCCGATGACGTGCAGCCCTAAAATACAAGCTACTGTAACAGTACAGCAGTAACCTGGAAAACACTGCATCCCCAATCTAGGATAGCAGGTGTGCGCTAGCCTACATTAGCACGTGACATGCATGCCCATTGAGAGCATTTACATGTGTGAGTCAGCTTTGTAGCCAAATCACTGGGGGGTTACGCAAAAACCATGTAGTCAATGAAGAGCCTCACAAGTATAGTAATGGAGTACAAGTGTGTGTGTGTGTGTGTGTGTGTGTGTGTGTGTGTGTGTGTGTGTGTGTGTGTGTGTGTGTGTGTGTGTGTGTGTGTGTGTGTGTGTGTGTGTGTGATCTCTGGCAGCACAGGAAGTCGCCTGCGAAACGGAAACAGAGATAGGCTCCTCTGCGTACCGACCGACCAATGATATCGCTCCCTTTCCTCTTTCTCAGTCGATTTCAATGGATTGCAGCATCCTCTGTCTGGGGGCCTCGGGGCGCAGAACAAGACATCCAAATTACAGAAGCAGCCAGTGAGCTGAACTGCAGAAACCAGGCCAAGACTCCAGCTTTATCACCAGCAGCTCTCTGTAAAACACTGCATAAAGACAAAGTTAATTTCAGCTGTCGTTCACTGGGCCTCTCCTACTTTCGCCCCAATGCATCTAAAGTCAATCACAATTAATGGTGTTTCATTTAGTGACTGTTTCATTGTCGTCGTTGTCCATCATGTTGTGTCTGGTTGTCTCTCTCGTGGGACTCCTCCTGACTGGCTGTCTGGTTGTTGGCTGATGCTGCATCATGGTCAGCTGATGCTGCATGGTCAGCTGATGCTGCATGGTCAGCTGATGCTGCATCATGGTCAGCTGATGCTGCATCATGGTCAGCTGATGCTGCATCATGGTCAGCTGATGCTGCATGGTCAGCTGATGCTGCATCATGGTCAGCTGATGTTGCATCATGGTCAGCTGATGATGCATGGTCAGCTGATGCTGCATCATGGTCAGCTGATGCTGCATCATGGTCAAGCGCCGGTGTTCTGGGAAGAAATGTGTCAGACATTGAAACCGCTCCCTTCCTATCTTATCTGGGCGCCATATTGACCGGCAGCTGGGAGCTCCAGTATCGACAGCTGCCTTTTTTTGAAGATGGCGAAACCCTTTTTGATCACGGATTTAACCGTAAAAATCCGATGTTTGACCAAATTACATGCCCACTTCTATACTACTAGCTGAGGTGTGAGAAGTAACTGGGTGCACATCTGTCCTGCTACAGAACAGTTTAGTCAACGGGCTGTTGTAGATTCTACAATCCCAGATGGGGCTTTGTTGTAACTGAAGGCCCACTCAAGTGAACCCACCATTATTTTTACATTTCTCAAATCTCGCTCTCCAATCCAATATTGATTTAGAAGGAAAATAGAAGTAGCAACCGACAGGGACAGCTGCATTCTAATCCCTCCCCGCCCCCGCTCTCTAGGGAAATGTTGCTATGATTGAAATTTTGTGTTTGATTCGTACATCGCTCTCCCCAATGGTTACATTTTTCATTTTGTTTTAATAAAAAATATCATTTCGAGACTGAAAATGAGGCTGATGAACATTCTTTTCAGCGCACGACTGAGTCCACCCCAGATGCACCACAGAGCGCAAACAGGAAGTAATTCCTGCCTGTGGCAATCAAACTCTTTAATTCCTCCCTCAGAGCGTCAGACACTCTGAGTCAGTTGGTAATATATTTGATTTGATTTTTATTTGTCTCAAACAAGCACAAGCATAAAAACAGGCAGTATATGTAAAAATAAAAACAGGTGCACAGTGATAAAGTGCAAGTTTGAGAAGGGGCTGAAGGAAGCAAAGCTTTTCATGTACAGCCCCCCCTCACATTGTCATAGACGATCCATAAGAACATACATAATCCATAAATCTTTAACATCTTTAAAAATTATACATTAAACTTTAATATGAAAAAACAACAACAACAACTTATAAACATACAAAACTAAATAAATCCTTTCTAAAAAAAATATATATATATAGCCTCGGACTCACTCCACCCGTCACTCCACCCGTCTACAAATCAAAAACCCACTTATATTGTATATCTGATTGTGCACTAAAACTCAATAAATGCTGCAATTTGGGGAATAATCAAATAATCCACACGGTTATGGATGTTCATTTGACTAAACTAAACTAAAGTTCATTCTCAGTTCTGAAGAGAGGAGAGCCGGTCGAGTCCCTGTTCAGGGGCCAGGCACTGTAGAGGAAATCTATTTGACACTCTTGCGGATTTAGTCAATAAAACACTCTTAATGTTGTTATTGCTGTTTTATTCTAGTGCACCAGGGAGATAACCTGCCCTGGTGATTCCTGCAGGCTAACTGCCAGAACACGGAAAGTATTGATAGTCTGCTCGGGGGTGGAGCTTAGAGAGGAAGTGGGAACTTACATACATTCAGCCTGCAGCGCCCCTACAGGATTGGTGGCACACTGAATTAATTCAGACAATAGAAAATATTCCTCAGCGGTTTAATTTCACAGTGACAAACAATGCTGAGGCTATTTACCTGGGTGGGGGGAGGGCCCCCCCCCCCCCCTGCTCGAACCACACCCATTTTCGAACTCGGCCTCCATTGTGATCTCAACTACACACCTGTAAAGGTGTGACTGCATCTTGCACAGTGGTGATGTTCTCACATTGACCAAATATGTCCACATACAGTATCAAAGTACTCAAAAATACTTGTGTGCTAGTTCCTGCTACAATAGGTGTCTCCAGGAGCACATTTTCCCATGCCCACACACACACACACACACACACACACACACACACACACACACACACACACTGTTCAGAAGAGGGCTAAACATTTATAAATGTGCTATTTTCTCTTTATTTACATCTGTGGGGAAGTCAAAACAGTAACCGCCCACTTTTTCTCACCTCCCGTTCCATTCATTTTCTCCATAGACATTTTGAAAAATTCTTATATAATGAGTTTTAAGCCTGGAGCCAAGCCAACCAGCCACCTACTGACTCGTGAGTGACCATAAAAACACTTCCCTTGGAGCAAAAACAAAACAAAAGATAATTATAATTACATTATATTAAATATATATATATATATTAAAACTCTTTTTATATAAGGATTTTTCAAAATGTCTATGGAGAAAATGAATGGAACGGGAGGTGAGAAAAAGTGGGCGTTGACGCTGTTGAGATCTAGACATGTGGTCGTAAACATCGTGCACATGGCTCTGATCTCCTGCTGAGAGTTAGCATAGCATGTGAGGAGCCACTTACGTTAGCATAGCATGTGAGGAGCCGCTCACACACACACACACACACACACACACACACACACACACACACACACACACACACACACACACACACACACACACACCATGGCTTCCTCTGGATTATTATTCCTCCCCTACACTCTGTGCAAAGAAGAGATTATGCAAATACATCAAAGTTTCATTCTCACTACCTCACTCTCTCTCTTTCTCTCTCTCTTTCCCGCTCTCTCTGCATATCTGGGTCTGTGTAACTAGGCCTGTGTGTGTGTGTGTGTGTGTGTGTGCTTGCGATGGGAATCCAACAGTTATACGCCTGCTGTGTTTAAAGCAGAAATGATTAAGGTTAT
>NC_139647.1:18278358-18288358 GCF_964638095.1 Poromitra crassiceps
TCAAAACATAACAAAAACACACAAATTGAATTATTATTTAGTGACCCCCCCCAAAAAAGTGTTAAACAAATCAAAACTATTTGATATTGTCGGCTTTGGATTATATCTGCCTAAGAAACATATTTCAAGCAAATAGATCCAAATGAAAAACGTAGCGCACATAACGCTACGTTTACATAACGTTATGGCGGCTTACATCCCTGCTGGCAGCAGCAGCAGAGGCAGCAGAACCCGCTGACAATCTCAAATAGATGCTGAGCAGATAAACAGCCACACTTGAGTTTGTTCAGGACTCAATGTGAACCATGAGAGCTTACGGGCAGGTCGCCATGGAAAACACAGCCCCATCTCAGCAGGAGACAAAGCAGATCAAACGCTATCTATCTCCCAAGTGCAAAAATCTGCATCGAAGATGGCCGCTTCCTGAAGCAGAGACAGGCACTGTAGGCAGACACAAAGGCAGCTCTGCACATAGACAACAGCCATGAAAATGCAATGAGATTGCATTCCAGATGAGACCAAGGAGAGGGATTTGTCTTGCTGACATGGGAGCACTATTGTTATTCGATGGACGCATGCTTCATTTAGTTGTTTATCCTTATGAAAGGCAAATGAGCTATAGGCTGAGGGACGACTCCTCCGTGCATCCTCGGCTCCTCTGTCTCCATGTTGGCGCCAGCGTTTCTGCAAAGAGACGGGTTGAATCTCAACGTTTCTGAACCAAAAATATATAGTATCAACATTTCAAGATATGTGCAACCTGATAGCCTAGACCTCTAGCAGTCGTGTAAATAACCACAGGCTGCTATTGATCCATTCCCAGTGTTTCCAACGTCTACATTTCAACAGTATGTCACGTTTAACGTTTTTGTTATTTAACCTTAACCCAAACGTAACCCTATAACCTTAATCAAGTTGTTTTAGTCACCTAACCATAGCCTGGGTTGTTGTATTTGAATGTTTTCAAATTAACCGACGTTGTCTCCCTGCCTGTCTCTCTGCCCTCTCCCTATGTGGCAGGCTAGCTCCCCACACTCCCTGCCTAGCTCAATATGTGGCAGGCTAGGTCCCCACTAGGGGTGGGAATCACCAGATGCCCACGATACGATACTAAAACGATACTTGAGTCACGATACGATAGTATTGCGATATTGCGATATGCTAGTATTGCGATATTTTGATATATTGTCTAACTCCTTTTCCTACCTTTTCCTTGACCTCACCGGAAGTAAAACATGCAGTGTTTTTTGGATTTGTTTTGTTTTTGCCCCACATGTAGGCTACATTATTAAGCTTCTCTGGACTCAATACACCACTGCAGGCGCGGACTGCAACATCGGGTGCTTCGGGCAGATGCCCAGTGGCCTGGCATGGCTTGAGATTTCTTTGTTTTTTTTAACAATATCGATACTTGGCATCCAAATATCGATACAATATCGTCAGGCAAAATATCGCGATACTATGGTGTATCGATTACCCCACCCCTAGTCCCCACTCTGCCTGCCTGTCTCTCTGCCCTCTCACTATGTGGCAGGCTAGCTCCCCACTCTGCCTGCCTGTCTCTCTGCCCTCTCACTATGTGGCAGGCTAGGTCCCCACTCTGCCTGCCTGTCTCTCTGCCCTCTCACTATGTGGCAGGCTAGGTCCCCACTCTGCCTGTCTGTCTCTCTGCCCTCTCACTATGTGGCAGGCTAGGTCCTGCACTTTCTCAGCATGGATCCTTCATCGCTGCAGGCACTACAATCTATACCCTGCCTTATTTATGAGCCCTCTCAGCAGAGAGAGAGAGAGAGAGAGAGAGAGAGAGAGAGAGAGAGATTTGAGTGACTGATTACTATATAGTTCTGTGTGCAACCGTGCGTATCTGTCCGTATTTGTGCATAGCAGAGAGGACTCTGAATGGTTACAGCACACACACACACACACACACCTGCTATTGGTTCTGTGATCGGTGAACTGCGCGATCACTGGACAGGCGACCTGTCAATCACCTCACAAAACATAGTCTGCTTTTTGATCATCTATTTGATGTGAAATGGGAGCATCATTGACAAACTGAACACTGCTTTGAAGAAGACATGAAACTATAGAGATTGAGAACATCAACTCTTCAGGAAAGTGTTTACTGAGGTCATAAATCAAGTGAGAAGTCGGGTCACTTTCCCATTCACATCTATACAATCAAACTTATTTTTTCTGCCATAGACATTAGCATTAGCCATAGCATTCATATGCAAATGCACCCCCTGTACAGGTGGAATAGCTACATTATAGAGACCAACAGTTTCATTTATTTTTTGGGTACCAGGCTGTAAACATGTTCATTTCTGCTGTAAAGTCTGGCATTTTAACATGAGGGTGAATGGGGAGATGACTCCCTTTTGGAGCGAGCCTCAAATGGCCATTCGAGGAACTGCAGTTTTTGGTACTTAAGCATCGGTCAATTTTTTTCTAAAACGAAGGTTGGGGCTTGACACACACACACACACACACACACACACACACACACACACACACACACACACACACACACACACACACACACACACAAGGACACAAGACAAGAAAGATATCCCACAGCTACAGATCTGCCCTTGAGTGTGTGTGTGTACTTGTGTACCTATCCAACAGTGGACATTGTTGTCGTTACACATCCACTAACATTTTGGAGGTTTTGGTTATGTTTTAAATCATGTCTAAAACCCCCTGCTGATTCTTTATTTTTGTTTTATTTTACCCAAGAGGGGACCTGAGGGTGTCTTGAGTGTTTATGTCCCTTCTCAGCACTGCCCCTGTAGGCTGGAATAGGGATTGCAGTAACTCACTCACACGCGTCGCTTTTAACACTCCACCATAGTAGAGATGCTGCGATTGAGATTTTTCAATTCCGATCCGATTTCGATATTTTAGCTCAAAACCGATCCGATTCCGATCAAATTTCGATACCCGATTCGATACCGATTTCGATCCGATACCGATACAGCACATATTTAAGTCTCTCTATGCTGTCTGATAGCTAGCAGGCAACAAACATTTTTAGGGTTAGGTATGTATGTGTGTGCTTTGGTAATATAGTATGTAAACGATTTAGTTCATCTAATTCATTTGATGTAAAACTAAAACATAACAATCAAATACACACTTCTTTTGTAATGGGTGAACACTGGACACAAATAATTATTGTTTCCTCACACATATACACCCCCACTCTGTCGCACACAGGACACATACACACACAGCCCTGTCCCTGTCTCTCTCTCTCACACAGCCCTGTCCCTGTTTGTGCATACATTTCCACTGCCAGATTGGAGGAGTCTTTTGTCATTTTCTAATGTTACTTCTCTTCAGTGCAATACGTTTTGATAACGACCTGCTGTACAGCGCCGTTCGCTCAGTCAACTAACGTGTCGTTAACGTTAGTTAGAGGAGAAAGATAACTGCTGTTAGCTAGCTAATTAGCCATGTTAGCTGCCTCAGTGGGTAACGTTAGCCTATAGAGAGTATTTATCTGACGTTTATGTTAGCTACTCCTCAAACCTGCGGGTGGAAATGGTTTATGCGATGCGATGTATGTTGAAGCAAGACAACGTTTTAATGTACCTTGAATTGGACAAATTACGACGGGTCGTGCTCACGCAGATCTAAGCCCTGGCCATCCTAGGCTCAACGCGAGACTCATCAGTCATTCGGTTGAGTCTCGCAAAGTTACACACAAAGTTTGTGCATACATTTCCACTGCCAGATTGGAGGAGTCTTTCGTCATTATCCAATGTTACTTCTCTTCAGTGCAATACGTTTTGATAACGACCTGCTGTACAGCGCCGTTCGCTCAGTGTCGGTGGAAATGGTTTATGCGATGCGATGTATGTTGAAGCAAGACAACGTTTTGGCCCTGGCCATCCTAGGCTCAACGCGGCCTCTGTGTGCTGCTGCTGCTGCTGCTGCTGCATGCTGGATAGAAATCCTGGAGCGGAGTCATGGAATGGAGTGCTTATATCGGAGCCTTGGATCGGTCATTTTCGCTGGAATCCGATCCGATCCGATCCATGTTTTTTGGCTGATAACGCGCCGATATCCGATCACATGATCGGATCGCAGCATCTCTACACCATAGGTGTGAAAGTGTGTGTGGAGAAATTCAAAATCAGTTCAATATAAACCTGGGCATGAGTGTCCTGCCGTGCGTGTCCCTAACGTGTGCGTGTCCCTAACGTGCTGCGTGCCCCTAACGTGTGCGTGTCCCTAACGTGTGCGTGTCCCTAACGTGTGCGTGTCCCTAACGTGTGCTGCATTCCTGCGTCTGCAGCAGCAGCAGCACTACAGGCACGTCGCCTACACACATGACATAAAGCATAAACATGCTATCGCTCGTCTCCGGGGGAAACAGACGCTGAATGTTGTGACCTCAATTGTTGACTTCTTATGGAGCTGTGTAGGAATGTAAGATCAAGACTAGCTCCTCTCCAATGCATCTCAACCACAGTAGAGCTCTTTACTGAACACGCTGTGTTCGTTTCTTTCCTTTAGTTTGTAGAGCCAGACCAGAACACGGTCTCCATGTTTACCCTGGAGATGTGGAGCTGTGCAGTTGTCTTGGCAGCAGCAACGTGTGGTTTGATGTTTGCTTCCCGTCTCACCGCAGAGACACAAGTTCTGCGTCTCGTTTGCCAGTAGGAGCGAATCGTTGTGCATAAAGCTGCACGGTGTGTTGTTGTGCATAAAGCTGCACGGTGTGTTGTTGTGCATAAAGCTGCACGGTGTGTTGTTGTGCATAAAGCTGCACGGTGTGTTGTTGTGCATAAAGCTGCACGGTGTGTTGTTGTGCATAAAGCTGCACGGTGTGTTGTTGTGCATAAAGCTGCACGGTGTGTTGTTGTGGGAAACAATTGTTATTCTCATACCGATGGCTAGGCTCATCTGTGACCTCTCAATATAGATACTTGTAAAACGTATTGTCGCACTCAGCCCGAAAATCCCCATTTCTAGATTTTTCATAAACAGGCTCCAGCATTTACCAAAAATAATAATAATTAAAAACAAACAAACAAAAAAACACGCAATGCAGTGCTAAACATAAGCTGTGTTTCCATTACAGTTTTTCGCAAAAGAATTGCGATATTTCTACAACTTCGACAATGTACAATTGCGACTTGTAGGCGTTTCCATTGAAGTTGCGTTTGAGTGATTCCCCGTTGCAGCAGCTGCCACAGTGATTACGCACGGGGATCTTCTGCCCCATATCCCGTCCCCTGCATGCTCAAATCCAACCAATGGTCAATGCAAATCCCAACATGAAGTTACAATGCATATAAACGAGCCTGATTATCAATTCAAAAGAAAATGAGTCGCAAAATGTTGCTGGCTGCGTGAATGCAGTCAGCGCGACAGGCAGAGGAAAAAAGGTAGCCTAATAGCCTACAACTGGTCCGATTTAGAGATGGAGGGGGGAAAAGGCTGATTTGGTTCTATAATTGCACCTGAAACGTGTGCAATGTATTAGCCTACTCACAGTCACTGTATTCACTTCAGACAGCACCACCGCACCAGTGTGTGCTTTTCATCCTCTCATCTCGCCGCTGTGCCAAATGCGCGCACACAGGCAGCCTGCTGTCACCATGGACCGATTTCTGCCATTAAACATTATCTAATTTGCCCGGCTACGCTTTTGCATAACACTCGTCTTTCTGCTAGGTAGCGTTGCTTCAAAGTTTTCCACTTGCTGCAGAGGTTTTGACACGGCTATCGAACCTTACTTACCAAACTTATTTTCCGCTCCTTTTCCAAGGGATAATATGGGTCACATGACGTGCAAATGCGAAAAATGTGTTTCCATTACACTTTTGCGATAAACTTCTATATCGACACGTCTGAAAAACCACCTCATGAGAGCGAAAAAACTTTTTGCGATATTTGGGAGGTTTTTCGAAATTCACGTGTTTCCATTACCCACTTTCTATTGCGATATATAGATTTTGCGCATTTTCTGAGAGTAATGGAAACACGACTATTGATGTATAAAGGAACCTGGATAGGGTGTAGAAAATGGCCGCTCATTCATTTGAATGTAAGCTGCTTACCAGGGCAAGAAGCGAATGAACACTCATTATTCTTCCTGGTTTCCCAGCTTCCACGTCACGTGCACATGTCTGCAGACGTACATTAGGGCTGTCAAAAATAATCGATTATAAGATGCATCGCGATGCGGACGTGCACGATTCTGCATCGATTCACAAATGTCAAAAATCGATTATTATTATTATTATTATTATTATTATTATTTTTTTTATAATCAAATTAAATATAATGGAAGTACATGCAGTTGTTTATTTTAATTATGGATCATAATACAATGCAATTCCAAATGCACTTTTATTTTAAATGTAGCCACACAGTGAGAAAAAAGAAAGTGAGAAAAAATAAATCATGTATTGGGGGAAAAAAGTGATACATCGATAATCGTAATCGAATCGTAGCCCTCTGAATCGGAATCGAATCGTGAGGCCAGTGAAGATTCACAGCCCTAACGTACATGTCTTCCCACCACTCTCCTCCCCCACATGAACAGAGTTATATGAGAGAGAGAGAGAGAGAGAGAGAGAGAGAGAGCTCCAGAAAACGATGGAATCATCCTTTTTGAGTTTTACAGCTGCGTCTTTCCCCATGTCAGTGGATGATGGGAAAAACTATTTCTGGGCTGCAGGGCGTCACATGACTTGCAATACCGAGCTTGGCCACCATGTTGAATTTGCTTCAAGTCCTGGTGCTGAGGGGCTGGTAATGAGATTGCTGTTCATTTTGTCAGTCACACTGCAACACCTTCCTACTCACGCATCACTTCCTCCCCTGTCACTTCTTGTCTTTCTTGTCTTGATCTGTGACTCCTCCCCTCCCTCCTCCTCCTCCCTCCTCCCCTCCCCCTCCTCCTCCCTCCTCCCCTCCTCCTCCTCCCTCCCTCCTCCCCTCCTCACTCCTCCCTCCCTCCTCCCCTCCTCCCTCCTCCCCTCCTCCCTCCTCCCCTCCTCCCTCCCTCCTCCCCTCCTCCCTCCTCCCTCCTCCATCCTCCCCTCCCCCTCCTCCCTCCTCTCCTCCCCTTCTCTTTTTCCACTCATGGAAATCTCTCCCCCAAAGAATAGAATTTGTGATGACACAGTGTTGATAATTCACAGGCACACTGCGATCTAGGGAGAGCCTAACACACACACACACACACACACACACACACACACACACACACACACACACACACACACACACACACACACACACACACGCTCACATACACACCAATGCTGATTGAAATTCTGGTGAAGTGCATGACAGTTCTGTCACCCAATGCTCACACCCTCATTATCACATCATTGTGTGTGTGTGTGTGTGTGTGTGTGTGTGTGTGTGTGTGTCTCTGCCTCTCCCTGTGATGTCTTAGGCTGGCTTTACACGGTGAAACTTGCACGCAACTAGTTGCAGGTTGCAAGTTGCATGCAACCCAAATTCCATGCAACTTCACAGTTACACAAAGCAATTCAAAAATAATCAAGTCTCGTGCAACTTGGCAGTTTCTTCCAGCAAAACTAGCTAGCTAGATTGGTCATTTTTCATCTATTGTATCGTTTTCTTCTTTTTTCAAGTGAGAATTGTCATTCTGTATCTTTGTATCGTATTTCATATCGTTTTCTCGCTGGAAAATATAAATTCGGACTCGGAGGTGTTGTATCGTTTTTTTCGCATTTTCGCTGCGTCCTGCCATGGCATGTAGGCTACTTGTGTGTGTTTGTTGAGACTGCGCACTGATTTAGACAGCCAGAGCCTAGTGATCAGCTGACTGGTTATCAGCATTTTGATTGGCTGTTGCATGAAACTAGTTCCACAAAGTTGAGAGCTGTGCAACTGTCGCGGCTGAGTTTCACAGAAGTTTCAAGTGAGTTGCAGAAGGGTTTATACCATGCAATTCATTTGCAACTTGGTTTCACCTAAGTTGCATGCAACTAAAGTTGCGTGCAAGTTTCACCGTGTAAAGGCAGCCTTAAGTTAGTAATGTCTATAATATAAAACATTGTAAATATAATTAGCAGCCGGATGTAACCCGCTGCATATTACCGTTTTGAAATAAACACACGATAAGAAGGATTATCTTCATGAATAATTTTGTAATTGTTTCAATCCCCCACTTTAGAAATGTAAAGTTACTTAGACAAATCTAGTTCATAGCCTGTGGCAACATATGGAAAAGTGTGTTTGTGTACAGGACTGTATGTTGACTCCCACAGAGCTGACCTGCTTTACTATAGCTGACAAGGGGAGAGAGAGAGAGAGAGAGAGAGAGAGAGAGAGAGAGAGAGAGAGAGAGAGAGAGAGAGAGAGAGAGAGAGAGAGAGAGAGAGAGAGAGAGAGAGAGAGAGAGAGAGACAGCTCATCAGCAATGGGAGGATGGGAGAGGCGATCACAGAGCAGAGATGTACTATCGATCTACTCGCATCCGCAAAGGACTTCAGCTCCACACGCACACACGCACGCACGCACTATCACGCACACACACACACACATACACACACATGCATGCACTATCACGCACAATCTGAGTGCTGCTGTTTGACAGCACTACCCCACAGGTAGAGGCACACATGACATGCACACGTAACATGCATGTACTCACACACACACACACAGACACACACACACACACACACACACACACACACACACACACACACACACACACACACACACACACACACACACGTGGTATGAGAAAGAAGGTGGTGTTTTTATCAATCAGGAGAATCTGCCGCTAAAGCACGCGCAGCACGTCGTAATGGAACGTGAAGGAGCCTCTCACACCTTCTCCCTCCTCCTCTGTTTATCGCTCCGTCTATCTGTGGTAGTTTAAGAGAAAAGCTATAAGGTTTTAACAGCCCTATTTATTCTGTCTTCATGAAGCCTGCGTCTGGGCCAGCTGATAAAAATGGATTGTGTCTCTGGGGCTCTGCCTGTGCTGCGCTCTGTCTGCGGGGCGGCACGGGCGCCTCTGGGGGAATTCTGCTTTAACAGGTTATAGAAATGGATGGCAGATATAACGGGGGAGAAAATTGCTAAAAGAAAAGACCAACTACCAATCTGGGGATATAATGAAGTTCTGTCTGTCTGGGCGTTATAAAAACATCATATTGCCACACAAATGCAGAGCTATTTCATAATTGTGTTTTGAAAAGTGTTCGAGGCTTGAGCAGCTGCTAAGTCAATGCGATGATTTGATTATTTAAGAGCAGTTTTACGCCATCTCTTCCTGACAAACCAGTCTGTTGTTGTTGTTGCCATTACGAGAAAAGTCCTTTTATGTTAGGAAAGAGCGAGTTTCAGAGCTAGCTGCAGCTAGAACTTCACCAAAAGATTCAATGTGTAGGTAGACCATGTAGGTAGGCCATATCATGAGATTGATGGTGCTTGCTGCTGGAGGAGCCCTTGTGCCATGGAATCCACAAATCACCAGAGAAAGCGGAGCTTCAGCTCATGGAGTTACAGCAAGAGTAGCTGCAGCTGAAGTACTTCCTGTGAGGGAATACCTTGACCTTTGGGGTTTTAGACTTTAGACTTTAATTATTATATGATATATATATAATATATATATATATACGTATAATATAATAAATAAATATATATCTTCATTTCAGCCTGACTCAAACACTCTCAGCTGGGAAATTAATTCTGCCGAGGTTCCCGTTCCATTTGTGAGTGAGTGTGTTTCTGTCTCTGTCATATCTATCTATCCATCGCAGGGGGTTTTCAAAGTCTGAGACTGTGGGCCTCCCCCAAGACAAAGCCTGGAAAAAGGAGCCTCCCTCGCTCAATTCCTGGATGCCTATGGGATCATGATCATGTTGTTTGATCCCAGATCCCAGATCAATTGAGCCAAGATCGCCTGATGTTGCTGCTGTTTGACCTGCTTAGTTCAGACGACTCCAAATACATCTAGATGATGGCATTTCTTACTTTCTGACTCTGG
>NC_139647.1:18290858-18318358 GCF_964638095.1 Poromitra crassiceps
CGTGGGGCAGGTGGAGGGCTGCTACAGGTTTTACCCGTGGGGCAACATCCCTTGGAACATCAGCTCCAACCTGAGGCCACGCACCTCACACTGGAGCTCAGCACAGAGGCCTGCTGTCTTCAGGATGCAGCTGGAAGCCATTCCATTATAGACCCTTTTCACGGGGGCCATTTTGTAATAAACACAGGTGCAAGCAAAAAGTTTGAAA
Source organism: Poromitra crassiceps (assembly GCF_964638095.1). Taxonomy (NCBI): domain Eukaryota; kingdom Metazoa; phylum Chordata; class Actinopteri; order Beryciformes; family Melamphaidae; genus Poromitra; species Poromitra crassiceps. The sequence continues at coordinate 18,291,067 of NC_139647.1, forward strand.
CCCTCATTAGTGTTTTGCTTGCACCTGTGTTTACTTACTTACTTTACTTTATTGTTTATTTAGACAGGACAGTGCACATTAATAAGACAGTTTTACACATACCATTACCGAATCATCCATACGTGACAACGGTAAATATGCCGGGATTAGCCGAAGCTAATTTTCACCCGCAGTCCTCGGGGTTTACCCTGCCTTTTCGACACAAAATGGCCCCCGTGAAAAAGGTCTATTCAGCCTGTGATCACCTTCCGGTCAGCCATTTTTTTTTAGGTGTGTGTGTGTGTGGGTGGGGTGGGGGTTGGTTGTTGGTTGTTGGTTGTTTCTCTGAATGAGAACAAGCCGTTGACTAGAGCAGTGGTTGTCAACATGGGGTCCGGGCACCACCCAGGGCTCCTTGATTGGGTTTCAGGCGATCCTCAGCAAATTGACGAATTATTAAACCAGTATTTCATTTAAAAACAAGTGAGAGAATGGTGTGAGTGAGTGTATGCGGTAACTATTTCCCCTCATATTCACAGCTATTTCTCTACCTACAATACAGATAGTCATGGAATTCTGGACGAAATCGTATCTAACACTACTTATCTTACAAATCTTAGGAAATGGCGGTGCGTGGTTCTAATGTGTATTCCAGGAGTCTGGAACCAGGCTATAGTACAATGGGGACCTCACAGATACTGGACACTGGATGCTGGTTGGCTTCGGTGTGGATTGGTGCTTGAAAGAGCCAATCACGTGCGAGTGTTTTTTTCCCATAGTCTGTAGGTTAAAATGTGGAAATTGCCCCGAGGATCAAAGTGGAGCTCAACCACAACATTGTGTCAACTCTATTATGGTCGTCATACTCTATTGGTCTCCAAAGGGGGGTTTATTTTCTCTCTCACAGGTCACAGCTCAAGGGCACTTCAGCAGGGTGACTGCCTGCCATCACAGGGACGTGAACCTGGCCCCTCCCACCCTCATTAGCCCCGCCCGCTCCCCCAAATCTCCTCTTTATACAAACCTGAGTGGGCAGCAATGCTAAACACAGCATGCACAATTAATTTGCTATGGTGCTGCAGCTCACCAAGAACAATGTTAAGCTTGTGCTACAAAGTGTTCAAGTTCACACATGGCCTTAAACAACCTTCTCCCCCCCCTTTCGTCAAATAATGGAAAAATATGAGGAGTATGAAATTGCTTTGAGGATAGGAGCTGCCGCTGGGACAACACAGACAGGGTCAGTGGCGGTTGGTTGCTGGGTTGATGATGATGGTGGTGGTGAGGGAGGTCTGCTCAGTTTGTGTGAGGTCAGTCAGGAGGGATACGGATTAGGGATGCAAATGTTTGATCAATTTCCTTAATCGGTTAATTGGTCAGGTTAACGATCAATTAATCGATGAATTATTATATTAAAAACTGATTTTGACATACAAAATACAAAATGTAGGGTTTTACACCTGTCTTTAGGCCTACCCAACAGCTTGTGGACGTGAGATATTTCAACATTGTATTACAATGCTTACAATGATGACTGTTGTCTTTTTGGGTGTAATTCTCCACCCTGGACTTTCTGTCTGCTAGCTTGGCTTTCTTCTTCCTCTGTATGAGCAGTGAAAGTTACATGTTGCCCTTGTGGTGTTCAATCATTTCAGTAAAGAAAAGAAAAATTATAAAATAGCACATAGCCTACATTGTCGATTAAATAGTTAACACATAGTTTGATCAATCAAATTCTTAATGATCGAGTAATTGATTGTCGAATACGGATGTATTCGACTTATTTCACTTGGTTGTGAGTGAGTGAGTGAGTGTGTGTGTGAGTGTGTGTGTGTGTGTGTGTGTGTGTCTATATGAGTGTTTGACACATGTTCTGTCTTTGCTGGCGGGCATCTGTTGTGGATGTGGTGTCGTTAGCCTCTGTCCTGACTGGACTCCTGCACAGCCTCTGTCCTGACTGGACTCCTGCATAGCCTCTGTCCTGACTGGACTCCTGCACAGCCTCTGTCCTGACTGGACTCCTGCACAGCCTCTGTCCTGACTGGACTCCTGCATAGCCTCTGTCCTGACTGGACTCCTGCATAGCCTCTGTCCTGACTGGACTCCTGCACAGCCTCTGTCCTGACTGGACTCCTGCACAGCCTCTGTCCTGACTGGACTCCTGCACAGCCTCTGTCCTGACTGGACTCCTGCATAGCCTCTGTCCTGACTGGACTCCTGCACAGCCTCTGTCCTGACTGGACTCCTGCATAGTCTCTGTTCTGACTGGACTCCTGCATAGTCTCTGTTCTGACTGGACTCCTGCATAGCCTCTGTCCTGACTGGACTCCTGCACAGCCTCTGCTCTGACTGGACTCCTGCACAGCCTCTGTCCTGACTGGACTCCTGCACAGCCTCTTTCCTGCCTGGACTCCTGCACAGCCTCTGTCCTGCCTGGACTCCTGCACAGCCTCTTTCCTGCCTGGACTCCTGCACAGTCTCTTTCCTGCCTGGACTCCTGCACAGCCTCTGTCCTGCCTGGACTCCTGCACAGCCTCTGTCCTGCCTGGACTCCTGCACAGCCTCTGTCCTGCCTGGACTCCTGCACAGTCTCTGTCCTGACTGGACTCCTGCACAGCCTCTGGCCTGACTGGACTCCTGCACAGCCTCTGTCCTGACTGGACTCCTGCATAGTCTCTGTCCTGCCTGGACTCCTGCACAGCCTCTGTCCTGCCTGGACTCCTGCACAGCCTCTGTCCTGCCTGGACTCCTGCATAGCCTCTGTCCTGCCTGGACTCCTGCACAGCCTCTGTCCTGACTGGACTCCTGCATAGTCTCTGTCCTGCCTGGACTCCTGCACAGCCTCTGTCCTGCCTGGACTCCTGCACAGCCTCTGTCCTGCCTGGACTCCTGCACAGCCTCTGTCGTGACTGGAATCCTGCACAGCCTCTGTCCTGACTGGACTCCTGCACAGCCTCTGTCCTGACTGGACTCCTGCACAGCATCTGTCCTGACTGGACTCCTGCACAGCCTCTGCTCTGCCTGGACTCCTGCACAGCCTCTAGCCTGACTGGACTCCTGCACAGCCTCTGCTCTGCCTGGACTCCTGCACAGCCTCTGCTCTGCCTGGACTCCTGCACAGCCTCTGTCCTGCCTGGACTCCTGCACAGCCTCTGTCCTGCCTGGACTCCTGCACAGCCTCTGTCCTGCCTGGACTCCTGCACAGCCTCTGCTCTGCCTGGACTCCTGCACAGCCTCTGCTCTGCCTGGACTCCTGCACAGCCTCTGTCCTGCCTGGACTCCTGCACAGCCTCTGTCCTGCCTGGACTCCTGCACAGCCTCTGTCCTGACTGGACTCCTGCACAGCCTCTGTCCTGACTGGACTCCTGCACAGCCTCTGTCCTGACTGGACTCCTGCACAGCCTCTGTCCTGACTGGACTCCTACATAGCCTCTGTCCTGACTGGACTCCTGCACAGCCTCTGTCCTGACTGGACTCCTGCACAGCCTCTGTCCTGCCTGGACTCCTGCACAGCCTCTGTCCTGCCTGGACTCCTGCAGCCGTAGCACTGAAGCAGACAGTGAGACAGGGCCATCATCATCACAGCACACAAGGCAGCTATTAAGGTGACCTTTTGCACTGCGCCGCCTCGTCTACTGAGGTTAGTATCAGTCATTGAATAGTCAATTGAACGTTCCTGCGTGACTGTGGCATGAATGTCAGGGAACAGTGAGAGAATCATTTATTAGTGAACACAAAGAAATGTATAAATTATATATATATCGGTTATCGGCCAATATCGACCGATAATATCGGTGGACCGATATATTGGTCGGGCTCTAGTTTTTACTGTAGGCCTGCTACACTGAAATACACGTTATAATCTTAATTAAAATCCTTACATGTCTGTGTGACTAATTTCACAGCGTAAGAGACTCAATGAAACGGAGGTCATAGCTCATAGGAGTTATGCGAGTCATGAGTGCTTCCACTTATCATATCATAGCGCTCTCACATTGTTAGCTGAACTGTAGCCAAGGTGCCTTGAAGGTCTCCACCATAAATTGCTTTGTTTTTGCGCTTATTTTAATGGAGAACCTCCCAGGAAGTATCACTTGATGAAACGGGGCGATTAGAGTCTTGACCCTGGTTTCTGGCTTTGGGAAGAGAGTTCACCCTCACAAATCTCAAATTAAATGTATATATACCTGTTTACATGTCATAGCAGAGACATCGATCATGTATAGGCTCAGGTAACTCATGGCAAGGTTTGATTGATAAACCATGCATTGAACCACTGAGCCTCTAACCCCCCCCCCCCCCCCCCCCCCCCCCCCCCCCCCCCCCCACAGTGGAAGGAGGAAGCTGAGGGAGATTGAAGTCTTTATATAATATAGGCACTTTTGAGATGAGCCAATCCCACGCAGAGCAGTGGCTTGCTTGGTCCGTTGCATGATTGGTTAGAAAGGTTGTTGTCGATTGGCTCTGAGAGGCTGTGTACAAGTGAGCCGCTAAACCCCAGAAACGTCTCTGAGCTGGAGATACTGACTGACTGCAGTAACGACATAGACAAATTCCATCTGTAAATACCTTCAATTCTGTTGATTTAACATGGCATCATGTAGAAAATGATTGTGCAAACAAATCCATGTCCCCTTTATTTATTCATTTGTATTGTTTATAAAAGCACAGATAAACGATTAGTCCAGTATGATGCACAGTGTCGTCTAGCGGTTTTGATAGTGGACTAGTCTGCCAAAGCCCTAATTGCAAGATGTTTCATAAGCAGTCCATTTGATTAGAAACGCTATTCACCTTATGTTCAAACGCAGGGGTCAGCCGATTACTTCCTGCTGTGTTGACACTTCCTGTGACAGCACAGCACTTATATTGTGTTCTTTGTGTTATCGGCCTCTACAATCATCTGCCACTCAGTGTGGAATTGCAGCCAGTGAGTCAGACTAGGTTTGAGCAGGTAAAACAGACGGCGTTTTGAACAGGAAGTCATAACACAACTGGGTCAAGTGGGCGGGGCTACATAAGGTGAATACTGTTGACATGTACTAACTATAGACATGTACTGTAAATGCTACCTGTCTTACTGCACGTTGTTTACCGGCCGTCGTTAAGCAGCACTGACTGAGGTGGATGCAGACGAGCAGCTGCTGTGCTGTCAGGAGGGTTTGTCTTGATGACTCCTCCTCACCTGTCTGCACTCACCTGTTCTACAGGTGAGCAGGAAGTCATCTCAAAGCAGCCTCATGTCTCCATCCACCGGCTGCTCTCCTGTTATTCACTCTTTCCACAGGATGTGTTTACGTTCACTCTGAAGTCTTTATTTAGTCTGTGTGTGTTTTTGTCTGCCAAATGGCAGCCAGATACACTGCTGCTTGTGTGTGTGTGTGTGTATGTCTGTGTGTGTGTGTGTGTGTGTGTGTGTGTGTGTCTGTGTCTGTGTCTGTGTGTGTGTGTGTGTGTGTGTGTGTCTGTGTGTGTGTGTGATCTTGGCTCTGTATTGCTGTCTGTTGTGTGAGCCAATTGCTCCTATTGCACTGAAGGCAGTGACAATCAATAGTATGGCAACATATAAGCCACAGACAGGAGGCAGTATAGCCTCTATAGGTTCACACTGCAGGGGGGGGGGGGGGCATTGGAGGGGTAAACACACGGCTAAACACACAGGTAAAAACAACTGATATTTGCATCCCTCCCCTCTTTCTACGCATAGATGTCATGTATTTGTTGAGTCATTTTTGGATGATCCAAGGAATAATGGAAAGAATTGTGCTGTCATTAAATCAGAAATGCATCAATGCATTCTGTTCATTCACTTGTTCATTCAGTAGTTTTTTTTGTTAGCTATTAAATATTATTTATGATACTGACTGCATGGTTTGGAGGCAAACATGCCTTCTAAGTACCGCTGGAAAGCTTGAATTGAACTATTTTGGATGTCAAGCTCACCCCCCCTCCCCTCCCCCTCAGTTCGTCTCCCGTGTGTGTGTGTGTGTGTGTGTGTGTGTGTGTGTGTGTGTGTGTGTGTGTGTGTGTGTGTTGAGTGGATGAGTGCTCTGGCTTTCTGGGCTCAGAGTCATAAGAGGCTATCGTATGCACACAGCTGTGTACATATCTCCTCTCCTCAACTTGATGGCCAACACTTGTTGTGGAGAGTCAAACACACACACACACACACACACACACACACACACACACACACACACACACACACACACACACACTCACACACTCTCCATCAACACCAACAATGGCTTCCTTCCTCTCTCCAGATGAGTCATTATTATTGCGTTGATTCCATCACCGCCCTTTGCTCATCCGCTCTCAAGATGAGCGGCTGCCATCTGTTGAAGGCAAACGCTGTTCATCACGTCTGTGTGCTGTCATCAAATAACTTTTATGGAAAGAAATGGCAGCTCTATATTGCCCCATTGCAACATTCAGCACCCAGCAGCCTCTGCCATTTTTGATTTTTGGAAACGTGACGGCGCCAAAAGAACCTCGCAGTGGTCAGCTGCGGTAGCACTGGCCCCTATAATCAGCCTCTCTAAACAGTAACTCAACGGGAGTTGAACCTCGGGTCCTTTTCATTAGCTATTTATCTTGAAAAAAATAAAAAAATAAAACGAAAAATTTTGCTTAGTTTCCACAATACGGTTGTTGTTTTACATCCCTGCACTACACCACTTCAATCAAGATTTGCAGTACGCCCGGAAAAGATGTGAATCCCCAAAGTTTAGAGTGTTCTCCCGTTGAGTTACTGTTTAGAGAGGCTGATTATAGGGGCCAGCGCTACCGCAGCTGACCACTGCGAGGCGCATTCTGTTTCCAAAAATGGCCGGAGTGTCGTCTCTTTACTTCCACGCTCTTTGCCGTCATGAAGAAGAGCAGGCAGTGGAGGGTGGAGACATGTGGAGGCTTAACGCTTAGTTCACACAGACAACCTACGCCTTGCCTTGCCTCAACCCACGCCTACGCCGAGCTGGGCGTGAACCTGTTACACGCTTTTGCGATCACACCGCACGCCTTTTGCACGCCGAACCTGGAGCCGAGTCACAAGCGCCTCTCCTCTCTCCCGACTGTATTTTTTCACGTGTTGTCCAGAATTGTCATGGGTAGCCTCTAGGTAAAATAAATCGGATATATTTAATGTTCGATTGATGCTGGATATGTATAACCAGGTCTGACTATAGTCGGACATTTTAGAGAGGTGATCTTGCAAGAATATGTGCTGGCACAACAACATTGTCCATCTTGCTTCGGTCGCTATTCTCTCTCATGAAGATTTGTTTGCAGACAGGGAGAAAGCCCCACGTGATAGCCACCCGTCAATCTCTCTCTCTCTCTCTCTCTGTTCAACACGGTTGTAGTAACTCCATTTTATTTTGAAATTCAGTTGACTTTGCCATTTCCCACGGATATTGTCGCGTTTTTCTTTCATGGCTTGACAGAAAAGCCTGCCTGCACGTGCCTTGTCGGCTTGAAAATAGAACTCTCGCCTGACCGATAAAATCGGCAAGGCACAGGCAAGGCGTGGGTACACGCAGGGTTCACGCTCAGGCGGCCGGTGTACACAGCCTCGTTGACTAAAACGGACGCCTATTAAAAAGCGTGGGTAAAGGCAAGGCATAGGCAAGGCTTGGGTCGTCGGTGTGAACCCAGCCTAAGGATGCCTGGATGCCTCAGCTGAAGATGCCAGTGCACTAAGTGCAGTACCATTCACTGCCAGCAGCATACTCAGCCCCCGTTCCTTCTCTAAATATATAAATATCAGTTTAACATTAACCTGACGTGCTAAATATCCGATTTGAACACTGGATCACTGCACACATTATTATTGAAATTGAAGTTTTGAATGGAATGGTCCCAAGCAAAAAGCTTTTTTTTGGTGGGGGGTTCAGCCCTGGGGGAGCACGGGGAGGGCATGCAGGCTCCACACGGACGGACCCTTTTGGTGGCACTGGGGACGGGGACACATCCCCAGGCGGGGATCGAACCCAGGGCCTTCTTGCTGTGGGGCGACAGCGCTGCCACTGCACCACCGTGCCCCCCCCCAAGCATTTACCCGTATATAACTCCTTGATTTTTTAGATACAGCCATTTCTGTATCATACTATTTAGTCGTTAGTCACATGGGGTTACTCATTTTAAACACTAATGACTAAAAAAGGATGTTAAGGAAAACTGGCAGTATTTTAAGTGCTGTAAACAAGGACATTATAAAATGCCACTGTGGACTTTAATGGACAGGTGAGAATAGCGCTCGGGACTAATAATAATAATTCATTTATTTTATAAAGTGCTTTTCAATGACTCAAAGACGCTGACACAGTACGAGTACATAAAAAAAACAAGATGACAACAGGCAACAGATACAAGTAACAAATTAACACATCGATTAGGGGATATGTGTGTGTGGGAGGGACAGGGTTGAGTTAAGTGGCATGGGAGTTAAGCGGTGAGGCGAACAGATAGCCTGCCTCGTGTGGTGTGTGTGTGCGCCTGCACGTGTTTTATGTGTAACTGAAAGAGAGCTTGTGTAAGGAGCTGTGTAACAGGATTGAGGGCCACCCAGGCATTGGACAGCCATCTGCCTTCCCCTGCTGCCCACACACTGTCTGTCCCTGAAGGCATCCACCAGCAGCACGCATGCACTGCCAACTCCGCCTCCAACGAGGCAGGCAGGCCTGTCTGTCTGTCTGTACTGCCAACTCCGCCTCCAACGAGGCAGGCAGGCCTGTCTGTCTGTCTCTCTCTCAAGTGGCTGCTTCATTCCCATTTACACTACGTTCATTTGTAGGAATTGGACTGCATGTTGTTGTTGTTGCATCGCGCATCTGTTGGTCGCACGAAAATGTAGAAACCAGTCCAGTCGGTGACTCGCCCCCGGCCGGTCTTTCTCCCTCATGTGGGATCCCACTCATTTATATATGTATATATATTTACAAGCATCATTTATATATATTTACAAGCTGTATGTAACTGGTGGCACTAGTGTATGTATGTTTTTTCTTTCTTTTCTTTTCCTGTATCTGAGTTTGTTTGGTTTTGGTTTTGTTTTGTTTTTCTGTGTTCTAAATTTTTTTAATTGCTAAATAATATATATATATATATGATTGATTGATTGATTGATTATTTTATTTGGTCTCCCTTAGGAGAAACTTGTTGTGGACGACAAGCTCAAACTGCAGCATACAGATAACAGTAGCAGTGATACATACAGGAACACCAGCCCATCACCATGGGCATCAACACATCTACTATACATAAGATTTATCATGACAGTTATCATGACATGTGACATCATCCCCACACACACATTTAGCATCCACCCACATTCCCACCCTAGACCCTAGATATATATATATACCGTAAATTCCGGACTATAAGCCGCGGCTTTTTTCCCGTTTTTTGGCCTTTTTTGGCCCCTGCGGCTTATATAACGGTGCGGCTTATCTATGGATTTTTTCCAAAAAAAAAAAAAAAATCTCTCTTTTTTAGCACTCTTTCTAACTATAAATCCACTTCTGTTTTAATTTCCTCTCTTGCCCTCTTTTAACAACATAACATAACATAACATAACACAGGTAAGCAGAAAGAAAAAGACGAAGCAATCATCGCCATGAATGAGGAAATGACTCACCTGCTGGAGGCTGGAGATACACGGCTTGGGCTAAACTTTTACTCCGTGAAACACTATCGATTAAGTCCGACATCGCTCAGAGGTTTGAGCAGCTTGAAAACAAGTTTGAAAACGTGCAGAAGTCCATCCACTCACTCACTAAAGAAAATAATGCAACCGTGAAGAGTTTCTAATGCGGAAAAGCGCATCAGCGCACTGGAGGACAAAAACAACACAGTGAGTCCGAAAGTGGATAAAATGCAAAAACATCGAAACGCTGCACACGCAGGTTGATGACTTAATCAGCAGGAGTAAAAGAAATAACATTCGCCTGATCAATGTAAAAGAGGGAGCTGAGATTGGTGACATGGACGCTTTCGTGGCAAAATCCTGTGTTACATCCTGGACCTGAAGGAAGGCGAGAAACCACCAGAGGTGGACAGGGCACACCGGGCGCCTCGGCCACGTCCAGACCCCGGCCTGCCACCGAGGGCCATCTTCATCTGCCTACTCCGCTGGCCCGACCGTCAACTCATCCTCCAGGCTGCGGGGAAGAAGCCCCTCACCTGGGAGGGTACGCGCTTTTTCGTCCGGCAGGACCTCTCCGCGTTGGTGCAACAGAAACGCGCAAAATACAACAGCATCATCGAAAAGGTTAAAGTCAATGGATATCGCTTTGGCGTACTGTACCCAGCGAGACTCGTCATAACCATTGATGGACAGCGGCGGAACAAGAGCTCAAAGTGAAACTGCCGAATATCTTTTGAGTTGGACTGGTCAATAGTACTGTGAGTAACTAAAATAAAAAAATAAAAAACGGAATTCTCTCTTCTTTAGCACTCTTTCTAACTATAAATCCACTTCTGTTTTAATTTCCTCTCTTGCCCTCTTTTCACCACACCGCGGACACTGTGTGCACTGTAAAAAAAACAAAAAATACCATTAAAACACCCGCGGCTTATAGTCCGGTGCGGCTTATATAAGAAAAAAATAGTCACCTTTGAAGGTGCGGCTTATAGACCGGTGCGCCTTATAGTCCGGAATTTACGGTATATATAAAAAAATAAACCAGTCCAGTCCAGTAGTTTTGATCCGGGCCACATTTAGCATCTAAATACCTGCTAGGAAACCGGCCTAAAGAGGAATGCATGCGTGCCTCTATGCAGAGCAAGGACCACACGCACCCAGTAGACCCACGTCGGCTGTAAGCTTGACATGAGGGTCGTGATCCGCATCCATACGAATCCAGACTTATCCTGATTTTCTCACCAAGAAAAGATTCCCCGCTGTCTGGCTGTGTGCCAGCTAAGTCTCACTCATCTTAATCCAACTGAAAGAGATGATCTCCTTCCAGGTCAATGGAGTATATTATCTTATTAACAGGCCCTCCTGACAGTGACTTATATACTTACTAGTTACCGCCTGAACAGAAATATAAGCTCTCCTCAAGTGCAGCAGGTCCCATGAGCTAAACGACTCCGGGTATAATGTACCAGCATACCCAACATCAAGTTAACACAAACTCTGTTACGTGATGGTCTTATTATCCTTCGCTGTCACCAGGCTACCACCGCCATCTTGCCAAGCGAGACTAACAGCCCTTGCTTTCACGCGGAATCCCTTCTTCAAAGACTCCCGCATCAGCGTAACCTCATAAGCTCCACCCCTTACCTGCTCCAGCAACGAATCAGATACCCAATAGAAGTATTCTGCCGTGACAATGGATACAAAGAGGGACATTTATACTTCTTGAGAGTGTAGGAGTTTATATTATGTGGACTTTTCTTCATCCGTAGACATTTTTGAGTAAAGTAAGATTTATTTTTTTGTATTACACTTAGTTTTCAAGGTGAATCTGTGTGGATGGTGCTGACTACACATCCTCAGAGAGGGAGATGGTTGGAGCCCCGCTGTGAACTCCCACAGAAGCGTGTGCACTAAAAAACTCAAATGATCTACTAGAGTGGTACATAAGGTCACACTTTCAGCGCCGCACGATCCATCCTGATTTCCCCCCGAAAACTGAGCAGAACTCCTCGGCTCGCTAAACTAGTCCCTCAAATCCAGAGCTCGCAGGCAGGCAGGCAGGCAGGCAGGCAGGCAGGCAGGCAGGCAGGCAGGCAGCCAGCCACTGAACTCAAATCCTAAAACTCACCACAGCGCCATCTCCCCTCCGGATCCATAATGGATGACAGTCACAACCCAAACCCCGTTTCATCGACAAGCTCACCGAGGGTCAAACGCCTCTCGCTCATACAAGCACACTGCTGCACTAAGTGCAGACTTATGGATTTAGTCTGTCACTTGACTCAGTGGAAGAGCTCCAGAAAGGAGGTGAAGAACAGAGTGAGGGAAGGGGGGGAGTGAAGAGCTCCAGAAAGGAGGTGAAGAACAGAGTGAGGGAAGGGGAGAGTGAAGAGCTCCAGAAAGGAGGTGAAGAACAGAGTGAGGGAAGGGGGGAGTGAAGAGCTCCAGAAAGGAGGTGAAGAACAGAGTGAGGGAAGGGGGGAGTGAAGAGCTCCAGAAAGGAGGTGAAGAACAGAGTGAGGGAAGGGGGGAGTGAAGAGCTCCAGAAATCAGAATCAGAATCAGAAAGACTTTAATGATCCCCGGGGGGAAATTGGGACAAGTTACAGTTGCTCGTTCACATAACACAGATAGCATAAAATAAAATACAGTAATGCGATAGTAAAATAAGCAGAATAAGAAGAAGAAAGAGCACAACATAGCATGGAATAAACAGTATAAACAGTATAAATAGTAAACAGTATTAAATGCGGTAGGAGCAAAATAGTGGAGTACGTCTAAGTAAGCAAATACGTAGAGTAAGTATACCTTACGTGCCAATTGTCTTTATTGCACACTGAACTTATATTATTCGGCTTGCCCTATACGTTACACGTGGCTCAGCCAGGCACAGTTAGCCTATCGGCTGGCTCAGTCTCAGGGAGACTGAGCGTCTCCGAGGTGCTCTTTTAAGAGAGGCATTAAATAGACCAATGGCCACAGGCAGGAATGATTTCCTGTGCCTCTCCGTGTTGCATCTAGGTGGAATCAGTCTCTCACTGAATGTACTCCTGTGTTTGACTAGCACGCCGTGGAGTGGGTGCGAGTCTGGAGCGTAGCCTGGACAACGTTCTCTTCTCTGACACCGCAGTCAGAGAGCCCAGATCCAGCCCCACAATGTCCCTGGCCTTACGGATCAATTTGTTAAGTCTGTTGGCATCCGCTGCCTTCAGCCTGCTGCCCCAGCACACAATAGCATAGAGGAAGGCACTAGCCACTACCGACTCATAGAAGAACAGAGTGAGGGAAGGGGGGAGTGAAGAGCTCCAGAAAGGAGGTGAAGAACAGAGTGAGGGAAGGGGGGAGTGACAGAATGGAGGTGAAGAACAGAGTGAGGGAAGGGTTGGGGGGGGAGTGACACCAAATGAAAATGGAAAATCAACTGCTGAGACAGAGAGTGAGAACTTCAATCAAAACCTCCACTTGAATAAGTCATGTCTCTCTAATAGACTTGAGGAAATACTCATGAATATAGAAAGAAGAAATATGCATTAATCAAATCCTCTTACCCCACTTCCCCCGGTGGCCACACAGAAAATTGTACCCTTTCAATCACTAATCTGAGAGAGGGAGAGAGAGAGACGCAGGCAGGGAGGCAGATAAGCAGTTAGGGGTGCGGCTTAGAAGTATAATTATATAGATTCAAAAAGCCTTGTTCCCTTGATGTTTTTCCTTCTTTTCATTATTTCAACATGTTTGTCAGAGGGCACCTGGCACCGTGCCATTTCTGTCAATAAAATAAGTCTAAAAGGAAACCAAGCGTGCTGGTTGCTTCTGAGTAGCGTGGGCACCTGGAAGCGTTCCTGCGCAGAGGAGAGAGGCAGAGATGGCCAGCAGGGCGGCGTAGAGGAGAGAGACAGAGATGGCTGATTGTGTGTGCGCACGTGTGTGTGTGTGTGTGTGTGTGTGTGAGAGAGAGAGAGAGAGAGAGAGAGAGTGAGCGCGTGCATGTGTGCGCACGTGTGTGTGTGTGAGAGAGAGAGAGAGTGAGCGCGTGCATGTGTGTGTGAGTGTGAGTGTGTGTGCAGTGGCGCCGGCTGTGGCTTGTCACCTGCATTGCAGCGGGAGCTAAATTTAGAGTTGACTCTGACGGAAGTATGACTGCATCACTTTCATTCTGCCACCAGTGGGGGGGCAATGGAGAGACTGGAAATGAGACTGAGAAAGAGTGAGAGAAGAGAGAGAGAGAGAGAGAGAGAGACATCAGACAGCAGGAGGTTGGTGGGAAGCACCAGCTGCCATCCACATTTCTCTCATTTTTTCATTTGCTTTCTCTCGCTCCATCTCTCTCCTCCCTCTCTTCCTCTCTCTCTCGCTCCTTCCATCCCTCTGCATCTCAGTCACGCTCAAGTGTGTGTGTGTGTGTGTGTGTGTGTGTGTGTGTGTGTGTGTGTGTGTGTGTGCGTGCACGCGCCCGTGTGAGCGTGTGTATTTCCAAACGTGCGTGTGTGTGTGTGGGCATGCGTGTGCGTCCGTGCCTGGGATGCTAACCAGTTATGCTAATGCTGCTAACGCTGCTCGTTGTGTTAAGAGTCGGCCCTTTTGTTCTGGCTCAGCCCAGATGTGAAGGGAACCAGACTCAGGCAGCAGGGCCGAGCCGAGCCGGGTCCAAACAGCCTCGACACACTGGCCTCATTTAACCACAGGCTTCAATCACATTTCTCTATTTCAGCCACAGCTGCAGAACCATCTGTATTTTTTTCGCCGATTCAGCAGCTGGGATGCCACCAGAAGCTTGACCCGGGGAGGTCCAACTGTATTTGCAAATATGTTTTATGTCTTTATTCCAGCTTACTTAACTAGATGGCAGATTCGTGGCACAGACAAGACACCGAGTGCATCTTGCCACACTATAATAAATGCCAGACCCAAAATAACCGAAGCACACCCGTCTGTTAGGGATTCTGGTAGCACACCAAATGCAGCAGCACAACACCAAATGTTGAACTTAATTAATAGCGACGACTCTTTGATTGAGGCTTGAGTGCCGAGTGCTGACGACACGGGAAAAACATGTTTACCTCAGGCTCTACTAGGAGGTTTCAGGTCAATTACACGCGTGATGTGGGAATGCTTCACCAATGTTGTTGGCAGTCCAACATTATAAACATCAAAATCATCACACACTACTAGTTAGTAGTAGATAGATAGATAGATAGATAGATATAGACAGACAGGCAGACAGATACTGGATAGATAAATAGATAGGTAGGTAGATAGATAGATAGATAGATAGACAGACAGATAGATAGATAGATAATAGGGGTGGGAGTTACTGATGCCCCACGATACGATATTATCATGATACTTAAGTCACGATCCGATAGTATTGCGATATTGCGATATGCTAGTATTGCGATATATTGAGTATTGTGATATATTGTGATTTATGACCTTTTTTCAACTTCAAATGATGTCCCAAAAGGTAAAAACCTTGTCAACATGTTTTATCTAATGAGATAAAGTTTCCAGTCTGTTCATCTCACTTCAATCATTTTTATTGCAGCAAAATGGAATTGTCAAGCAGACAGACTGACCAACACGTCATAAAAGCCTGTCATAAATGTTGCATGATGCACTTGACATTTTGTGTAATAAAATATCACGATACTTGGCATTCGATACGATACGACATATTGCCCACAAAATATCACGATACTATGCTGTATCGGTGCCCCCCCACCTCTAAAGCTGCGTTCACACCGACCTATTAAAGTTTTTCGCTGGCGTCGAGTTTACATACAAAGTCAATGCAAACGAGCGATTGAGCGTATATTCGCCTGGGAGAATAATCGCTGGGCGTCCGAGCGGCAGAGACAGAGCGACAGGGAGAAAATACGCTCGTCGCTCAAGATGAAATATCCCAACTCGAGCGAAAATACGCTGGCATCAGTCGCTCGCTGTTCAACACTGATTGGCTGCCGTGTGAGAGCGAGTCAAGGATCACTCTGGCTTGGAACAAACCGCTGGTTTATTGTGTGGCAACAAACCGCATTGACAGGCTGACAGCTGACATGAAGTGAAGTCTGTACTACCGGTATGCAGCTCGCATTAGGAGCACGCTGATAGGCTTAGCTTGTAAACAATGACGGTGGCTCGTAGTGGACAAACAGCATGACATTGCGTAACGTTATATCCCCCACATGTCCATCATTTCGTGTGCCTGTTGATGAGCGATTTAAACAGAGCGACAGAGCGATTCCAAAGGGTTGAATCAAGCGACAGAGCGAAAAATAAATATCTCGGTGTGAACACAGCTTAATAGATAGATAGATATAGAGATAGATACATATATAGATACATAGATAGATAGAGAGATAGATACATATATAGATACATAGATAGATAGATAGATAGATACATACATATATAGATACATAGATAGATAGATAGATGTAGATAGATAGATAGATAGATACATAGATAGATAGATAGATAGATACATATATAGATACATAGATAGATAGATAGAGAGATAGATAGAGAGATAGAGTGAATTACATTTGGAGAGCATCTCTGTTGGGCAGCTTGTGAACTCTCAGACCGGCCAAATGTGATTTGGAATTCACCTCAGCCCTGGCTGCAGCGCCGCAGAGGGCCACAGTTCACACAATTCATATTAGATGGTATTAGATTTCTCCCCATCTCTCTCTCTCTCTCTCTCTCTCTCTGTCTCTCTCTCTCTGTGTCTCTCTCTCTGTCTCTCTCTCTGTCTCTCTTTCTCTCTCTGTGTCTCTCTCTCTCATCCCGTCTTTCTTCAGTGTAATTGCTGTGGGCTGAAGGCTAAGGGAAGACCAGGATCATATTATGGTGGCAGGTGGGGAGGACACTGGGCGGACTAGAGACGAGGCCAGAGAGAGAGAGAGGGACCACCGTGCACTGTGCATACAGTACATTCACTCAGCTCTTCACTCCTCTACCTGCCCTTATCCAACATTGTGCTGGCACATTCAATGTAGGCCTGCTGCAAATTATGATTATTTTGATAGTCGATTAATCTATCCATTATTTTTCTGGTCAATTGGTCACTTAGTCTATATAGTATCTCAAACAATGACACGTGTACATCAACACGTTATCAGAGCCCAAAGTGTTTCTCACATTTCCTGTCGATCAATCAATTAAAGGATGTCTTTACCGCTAATTAACCCACTTTGTATCGTTAATAATCTCTGTAATATTAAGCACATGGTCGGACTCCTCGTCGGAGTCAGTAAATCCAAGGGGATAGACGCTATTGTTGGGAGGCGGCTGTGGCGGGAGGGGCCTGCTCGCTGTTACCGTGGAGAGTGGAGACGACTGAAACCTTCAATTAAAAATGGCTCTTATATTTCTGTCGAGATACACTTATCAAAAATGTCGAGCGCCCCGTCATAAATCTACCTTTAGTGTCCTTGAGCTGGACTCTGAACCCCGACCTGCTCTAGGCTGACTGTAACCTTTGACCTCTCTGTAAATTAGGGCTGTCACTTTTTCCCAAAATAAAGTTCGAACGAACTTCGAATTGCCCGCAAAATGGTAGAATATATTCAAAGTTTTTTGGTTAATTATTATTATTATTATTATTATTTTTTTTTTTTTGCAGGCCAGGACACCGGGGATCGGCCCGACGTGCCCGATTATGCAGTCCGCGCCTGCCGGTTACATCGTATCAATAATATAATATAATATAAAATATTAAAAGAATATATTTAAAAAATCCTCAGCTCTCCTCATGGTCCAGTCAGTCAGCTCCTCTCCGCTGCTGTGTTAGCTTGGACGCTCACAGTCACAACACTGCCTCACAAACTCGGCTGCATCCAACTCGAGACAACTTTTCAGACCCTGGAGACAATCTTTCTCAGAAGAGAGTAACGCGACAAATCTGGAGACTTTTTCTGACATGGGATTAACATTACCAGCACGCAGCAGTTGGTTAATTTGGTTCATTAAAAAAAATATATATTAATTAAAATAATAATAATAATAATTCGAACATGGCAAATTACATTCGAGCATGCCCCTCCTCCCCCACATTCGAAGTTAAATTCGAATTTCGAATAAAAAGTGACGAGTGTTGCAGGAGGCTATGCATAGCTAACAGTCTCATAATGATGCTGTGAGTGATGTGGTGAGCTGCTGTAAGTTCCATTGGCATTTCCCAATAAGCTATGGACTCAAGGCTTCAATTCATTTGGTTAGATAAGCTGTTAATTATCACATTTAGCGGATGTAAAGAATTTTATTCTCTATCAGCTGCTGAAGAACAACAACAATAAGAAGAAGAAAGAAAGAAAGAAAATGCAGGCCTATTGTGCAATGACACCCCGATAATACACACTATAATAATACACACTATAATATTGATAATATAATCACATATATCACAAGGACATATGGATTTAGGACAAACTTGCCATGCAAAGAGCACAGATCTAGAACCGTGTGCTTAGCTGGGAGAGAGACTTGTCGTCACACATTGATGTTGATCTAATCATCTTTTTCACCCTTCTCACTCTCCTCTCTTCTAGCAGACTGTTTCCCCAGCAGCCCGACTGGAAGAATAATTATAAATGGCTCTTTCACAGCAACACATTTTTCATATCCCCGCTATCACAAAGACAAACTGCCAAATGATGCGGGCATAAATCCCTCTCCTCAGACAGAGCTCGCTCATGGGGTGAATAGGTAGGAGAGATCGACACACACTGGGGAGGAGGGGGAAAAAAACATTCAAGTCATCTGAATGCAAAATTGAAGTAAAAAATGTATCTTCAATGCTGTGTTGTTTTGGCACAGTCCCCTCCATTTTTATTTTACATTGCCTCATCCATCACATGCCAAGAGGAGGATCTTATCTGGCCTGCACCCATGGAAACTATCAATGCATGATGTGCAATCTGGAAACATGTGCTTGTGTACCAACCGTTGACACCCCTACTGTAGACTAGGGCTGCACAATTAATCGTATTTTCATCGTCATCGCAATATGAACATGCGCAATAAACACATCGCAAAGACTGCCTCATATCGTGCAGGCCTACTGTATACTCTATTATAGTATGCGTGTTGTTGTTGTTGTTGTTGTTACATTATTACGTTATTTGCCAAGATCCTCACAGCTTGCAAGCATGCATGTAACAAGTACTAAGCTAGAGTTCACTTGTTTAGTAGCCTATTCAGTTGGGGCAAATACACACATTGTTGTATTTTTGCTGTTTTAAAGCCAACAATTAGTAAACAGTCACTCTCTCTGTGTGTGTTGCATCAGTTGACTGTCTTTGTGTGGCGTGGGCTGTGTTTCGGACCTTTCTGTCCACATTGTCCACAGGGATGCACATTTTTTTAAATTTCCTTAATCGATTAATTGGTCATGTTAACGATCAATTAATCGATGAATCATTATATTAAAAAAACAGCTTTTGACATACAAAATATAAAATCTAGGGTTTAACACCTGTCTTTAGGCCTACCCAACAAGTTGATCAGCCAAGTAAACTGAGAAAATAGCACATAGCCTACATTGTCGATTAATCCGTTAACATATAGTTTGATCGATCAAATTCTTAACGATCGATTAATCGATTGTCGATGAATCCATAACATCCCTAGTCCACATCAGTGTGTGCAGTGAGCAGTCCCTCCTCCAGGTGGCTGTTTGGCGAGCACCTCTCACGCTGTGGCCGGAGCCTCTGCAGCAGGCAGATCATTCCCTGTGGGGTCACCACACTGAAGGCTCCCTCATCTCTCACACAGTCCCAGATGAATGGCCTGGTGGCTGCATTCAGACGTGCTGTCTTCTCCTATAATCAAAGCTTAGAGCAGAGCTCTGTTAGCATGGAGCCGGTATCTCAAACCACTCAGAGGAAAGAACAACAAAATAAGGAGAGTAGAGAGAGAACTGGTGACTGGAAGTGAAGCCACCAGTTCACTTTCATGTGTTAAAGTTGAGCTGAACCCAAGAATGACTTTTCTTTTCTTTTAGTTCAAATACCTGGGTATGCAGTGCACCTATTTAATAATGTATGCAAAACAAATCACAACAATCTGATTTCTTTAGTTTTTCACACTTTTTCACATCAAAAGTTCGTTTTTCAAGATCTCATTGATAACAGTAATTTACAGTTTGCTGACGTCACCCTGTACTAGGGCTGGGCGATTAATCGAATTTTAATCATGATTACGATTTGGGCTGTCCGCGATTATGAAAACAAGATAATCGACATACAACGATTTTGCGGCTCTTGTCACTCTCGTTCTGTCTTGTGTTGTAAATCAAGCGCACCCCTTCCTTTGCAGCGGTGTGCTCGGCCCCTCCCCCAAAGCCCAAAACACACACACACCGCTCGAGTTGGGAATGACTGTCATGTGAACAGAGAGCCAATGCACGTTCCTCCTCCCCGCTTATTTCCGTGGTAGCACAAGAATAAGATGAGAGAAGTCACAGAAAGAGAGCCGCTGGTCGAGAGGAGAGGAAAACCACGTATGTGGGGTGGCAACACTATGGTTTCACCGAGTTTAAAGGTCCACACATCAAGAGCGATGCGAATATACAGCACGGAATTGCGATGCGAGTTTTGACCCACCTGTCAATCACAGCCACAGACTTGGAACAAACAGTGCAAGATATGCGCGGTCGTGGCTGCACCCCGCAACACAACCTCTCGCTCTTTCTTTAATCACTTGAAATCCACTCACAAAGTGGTCTATGACCAAGCAATAAACGCTAAACGAACAAAAAGACAAAGCCCCATCTAGTTACTGCCACCGCATACAGTCATCGATTCAGGACACTCTTTACAATGCGACCGCATATTCAACAGCTAACGAGCTCACAGATAAACATTAACAATAGCCTATTATGAACCGAAACGACGTAAGTCGCTTTGGATAAAAGCATCTGCCAAATGAGTAATTTAATGTAATGTAAACGAACGTTACTAGCCTTCTCATTTGGTTAGTTTTGAGGTTTAAGGACTACTAGTTCAGATGTTTACCAACATATTGAATGTAGATTAATAGTTGCAGACAGTTGGTTGTGGCAGTTCACTGCAACATAGTAGGCCTACATATACTGTATATTTATTTTAGTTTTTATTTTATTTCTAAATCTTTGCACTTTTATTATTTATTTTCACTTATTTATTTTCAATTATATCTAAAATCCAAAGACATCCAATGTTAAATAAAAAGCCAGTGTAAATGTTCAATAAATTCATGATGTTCTCAATGTCAATGAGTAATCGTGTGTTAAATAATCGTGATCTCAATATCAATCAAAATAATCGTGATTATGATTTTTGCCATAATCGTGCAGCCCTACCCTGTACTATTAAATTTCTACCCCATTTTAACCAATCATATCACGACATGCAGCTGTCAATCAAATCTTCATTTCTGGATCATTTTCTCTTCCAAATTACCGTAAATTCCGGACTATAAGCCGCACCGGTGTATAAGCCGCACCTGCAAAGTTGACTATTTTTTTCTTATATAAGCCGCACCGGACTATAAGCCGCGGGTGTTTTAATGGTATTTTTTTATTTTTTATTGTGTTTTAATGTTTAATTACCATATGTAAGGGTTCATGCACAGAGGGGATTGTCGGGAAAGAGATGGCTGTTTGAGGAAGCTCCCATTTATTAACATTTCAACAAAACAACATAACACAACACCACCTGTGTTGTTTTTTACAGTGCACACAGTGTCATACAGTGTCATACAGTGTGGTGAAAAGAGGGCAAGAGAGGAAATTAAAACTTATTATAGTTATATAGGATTTATAGTTAGAAAGAGTGCTAAAAAAGAGAGATTTTTTTTTTTTTTTTTTTTTAAATCCATAGATAAGCCGCACCGTTATATAAGCCGCAGGGGCCAAAAAAGGCCAAAAAACGGGAAAAAAGGTGCGGCTTATAGTCCGGAATTTACGGTAAGTCGAAAATGGCGCCTAGTGCCTGTCATCTGGCAGAATTCATATCCCATAAACTAACTACTAACTTGGCCAATTGTTCGAAACATGGATAAAAAACAAAAACTCTAATCTCTAAGAATGCAAAGAAATGTAACTGGCTCGTTAAAACGCGCATTCCAGGGATATCGTATCGTTACAGCAGCGATAATGGCACGTGCCTCAGAGAGCTTGGTTGTCAGGGGTCGCACCTCAGAGATTCCAGGCCGACGTGCTGCACTCTCCGCTCGGCAACACGAAGGCAGCTGGCTGCCTACAGCTCGCTAAGCTCCGCTCCTCTCGTCAAAAGGCTCTTCCCGAGGGGAGCGCCACAACATGCTGAATCCCACTCGATTTGGAGGCGGAACACGCCAGGATTGGCCAAAGCCCAATCCAGTCCCCAGAATTGTCAAATAAAATCATCGACATGATACTATGACCCGCCTCTCAACCTGTCATCTTAGACAAACTATGTTTTTCAGTCTGAAACGGACTCATATGCACGTGACGAACAGGTTCAGTTCGACTTTAAAACATGAAATATGATATTCACGTTCTCTTAAACGCCACGCATGTTTGTTAAATTCCTGTTCAGAAAACGCATTGACAGCTTTTTATTACCCAAAACAACTCAACAAATCTAATGTGAAATCTGAAAGAAAATATAACTATTATTATGTTTTGGTCAAGTATCAAGTATCGTAATATGATTATGATAATCTGCTGCCTTCATGATGCTGCACTAAGCATAGTCAACTAATACCGCTTTCAGACTGACACGGTTCTGGCTCTGGCTCCATTCTGGAGTCTCAGAACCTTGGTGCTTTCTAGCGAACCAGCCTGTGTTCACACCAGTTTAAGCGGAACCAAAGTGGGAGGACGTTATTCGGTAGTCCTTCAGTTTTTATGCCTCCGCCGGCGATAGCCAGGCCGGAGGCATTATGGATCTGGGTTGTCCGTACGTATGTACGTCCGTACGTACGTCCTTCCCTACGTCCGTATGTCCATACGTTGTTTGTTAACGCGATATCTGAGGAACGCCTTCGCAGAATGCCTTCAAAATATGTGGCAGGGCTAACCTTGGTGTTTTTTCTTCAAAGGTCAAGGTCACTGTGACCTCTCGAACGCCATTTTCAAGCTTGTTAACACGATATCTCACGAATGCCTTGACGGAATTTCATCAAATTTGCCTCAAACATCGACTTAGACTCAAGGATGATCTGATTAGATTTTGGTGGTCAAAGGTCAAAGGTCAAGGTCACTGTGACCTCTCGAACGCCATTTTCAAGCTTGTTAACGCGATATCTCACGAATGCCTTGACGGAATTTCATCAAATTTGCCTCAAACATCGACTTAGACTCAAGAATGATCTGATTAGATTTTCGTGGTCAAAGGTCAAGGTCACTGTGACCTCACGAATGCCATTCCCAAGTTCGTTAAAGCTATATCTCAAGAACGGCTTGATGGAATTTCTTCGAATTTGCCTCAAGCGTCCACTTGGACTCAAGGATGAACTGATTACATTTTGGTGGTCAAAGTTCAAGGTGACTGTGACCACACACACCCAATTTCCAAGCTCTGTAACGCAACATCACAGGAGCGCCTTGACGGAATTTCTTCCAATTTGCCTCAAATGGCGATTTGGACCCAAGAATGAACTAATGGCGGAGGCATAAGTCCGCGGTGCGGTCGTTCTAGTTTGAGGATGTAGTCGTACTGTAGTTGTTGCTGAAGTGAAGACGATGGCTTTCTTCAATGCAAATTGAAAAAGTTCCATGAACATCACATCATCTGTTACATGCACGTGGTCTAAGAACATCAAATACGTGCAGCTGTACCAGGACTTTCCACACTAATACTTCCCCACATTTACTGAATGTAAAAGTTAATGGGAGTTGGTCTGCACAGATCTCATGTAAAGAAACGAATAGAAGTCGTCATGTCATCTGTATTGTCAAGTGTAATTCTCGTTAAAATAGAAGTATAACGTGAGAAACCCATCCAGCAGCCTTTTGAGAAGCTCTGCCTGGGATTGTCAACAGAATAAATGAGTTTCATGGAGTCTACAGGCTGGGTTAACATGACATGACATGGTTTCTAATGGATCTCATGCGGGCACATGGGCACCTTGTGCGGCTGGTAGCTCCACGTTACAATGCCAATGATGCATGTCTTTTTTACCCTCTTCTTTTATTGTGTCTGAACTAGGGATGTTCATCAATTATCGAAAATCGATAATCGATCGTTAACTCATTGAGTGCCAGCCACTTTTGGAGAACGGACGCTCCCAGTGCCAGAGTTTCAGAGCGTTTTCAGTGATTTCTCGAGGCCCACAGAATATTGTGTGATATTACTATGTAAACACTGAACACACACAAAGAACGATGAGACTCTATTCTATCATCTGCAAAAAAAAGTTTATTGATCCCATTTTCCGTTCTTTAGTTATGAGCCGGAGAAGATAGCTTGATTCATCCAAAAACAGTAATTTTTTCCTAGAAGCTGAGATAATTGGCCTTTTGTGAAATTAAACATTTCAAGCACATCACTGACTCTGAAGCTAATCTTTTCTAATGTAGTCACACCTCAAAAATAATTTCCTTCAATAAAACAGTTTAGGCCAGGGAATTTTGTTTGGCAGAATAATATTTTTAGCTACAACCAGCAGCGCTGGCCCCTGCGTGCGCTGCTGGTTGCAGCTTCTTGCTGGTCTTGATTTGCTGCTGGTGGGCATCGGATATTCTGGCTTGCGTTTGTCAACCCTGTCCTGCTGCCTGGGTCTGTCTGGCCGTTGCGTGCTGCTCTGCGTGCCCCCCCCCCCCCCCCCCCGCCCCGCCTCGCCTCGCCTGCACACTCCTCCTCCTGTCTGTGGTGGCTCTCTGCTGAGTTTGCTGTGCGCACAGTGAAGGGTGCGCAACATCCCGTTTTTTTACAGCGTTCCGCGTGTGTTTGTCACCGGCAACGATGCTTCCAGTTGAGAATAATAACAACTCCACGGTGTGGATGTGCGGATGTGCTGTCGCAACCGACACGGAGCGGCTCAATTGTGGGAGCAGATTGGCTGCTGCAGGCACAGCTGCAGTAACGTGCTTCAGCATATCGATGCATACGGATGCGATGCGATTTCCGTTTCCATAACGACTTCTTCTTTGTTTTTTCCTTGCCTTTCTGTTATGTGGAGAGCACTGTCGCCACCTAAGGGTTCTGTAAAATAGGTTATAGACCTCCAATAGCTACTATAGTTGTACAGGAGCTGCGGAAGGCTTTGATCGACGTCCCACCGTCAAAAAACGCATTGGACGTCGAAGGACGTCCGTGGCACTCTACGTCACTATTTAATTGGACGTCGAAGGACGTCCATGGCACTCAATGAGTTAAGGATTGGAATCGATCCTGTGGCATTTGGATCGATTTTTTAATTATAAAAAAAAAAAAAAAAAAAATTTTTTTTGACTAGGTTTGGGTGGAATCCGTTCCTCCTCGCCCCACTCCATTGCACAGCCGACTAACGTGAGGTGGAGCTTCATATAGTCTCTAGTTTTCTGGCTGGGCACGGGCCTTTGTGCCAACAAAACTGTTTTAAACATGGGAAATTCACACCGGCATGCGCCGGGGACAGCAGTGTTGGAGAGGAGACACATTGAAATAAAGAGTTCATTGAGGAGAACACGTTGTCTTTCGTATTTTCTGCCATAGGCATTCATTTTGTAAAAAAAAAAAAAAAAAAAAAGTATTAATAAAATCGATGATCGATAATTGATCGTTAATATTCACCGATTATCGATTTTGGAAAATTTTCAAAATTAACATCCCTAGTCTGAACCCGTTTGTTTGTCTCGTTTAAGTTTATTAATTATTTGGTCTGGCGTTCGAGTGAACCCAGCCTTGGCCATCTCTTCCGCAAGTTCGGCATACGACTTGCTCTTTCTTGTCCTGCTTTCTAGCTTTTCTTGAAATTCGGTAGATGCCCAAATCGCCACTAAACATTTGGTTTCCTCAGCAGAACACTGCAAATTATTTTTCTCCACGCCTTCTTCTCCTTCCTGCTCGTCTTCACAGCCTAGAATAAGACACGCCCACTGATGATGTCACGGTTTGTAAGAAAAAAAACAGCTATTTTTTTTGGTTCCGCTGAGAACCAACTTTTCAGGTTCCGAACCAATTATTTTTTCGGTCTGAACGCGCCGGCCAGTTCAAATTTTGGTTCGGGAACCGGAACCGGCACGGAGCCCTGCCGGTGTGAAAGCCCCTAAATGAGTTGCAACTGCATTGATTGATCAAAAAAACGATGGTAGCCTTGGCTTGTACAGTATCTCGTTCATATTTAGGCTATGTGAGATTTTACCAAGGCTGCAGCTTCTTCTTCTTTTAGCTTGTTTGACAGTCTATGATGTGCATCTGTGTGCCTCACCCTGACAGTGCAGCAAGGAGAGAGAGAGAGAGAGAGAGATTGCATTACTGTAGTTCTATTTTCAGCTAAAGTCATGAGACCCACTGCTGCGTCTAACTAACATCACAGCAAAGCACCATCTTCTTTCATTGTGGCTCCAGTGCATCATAATAATATGAGTCAAGTTTTTCTTCTGATTTAAAATTCAGCGGCACAGTTTTGTTGCAGCCTTTAATTTCATGGGGACCAGAAGCCTTCCTCCCCCTGAGAAGAGTGTGATAAGACCCCCTGGGTTCTTCAGTCAGAGTCACACACTGCACCATTCGCCTTCTCTTACAAAAGCCAGTGTGAGATGTGAAGCCATTTTATCTCTGCCTCCTTTTTGTCCAACGAGGAGTTTGATTAGTTTAAAAATGTGAATATTTCTCATTTTGATTAACATTTTCACCACAATCTGGACCATTATTTGTGACAGTTGGTGGCATTTTCAGCCTCTTTATTCATAGCAAGTTCACGTCAACCACCAAACGTGCACTACAAGACTCAGACCTGAATCAGGAAAGTCACAGATTTTTCATGATTGTTGAATCTTATCATCTTCTATGAATCATTCTGCCTCACCTCCAGTGCCAGATAGCAATCTTATTGCTAGCTTAAAATGTGGATAATGGTTAGATAGATGATTAGATGATTGGATAATGCTTATCAAATGCATTAAGCTTCGAGATAGCATTATGTGAATTAAGCCTGGAAGCATACAGTGTTGCATGGGCAAACTGAGAACAGGCTAACAAGCTGCACAGGTTCAGGTGATGAGAGGAGAGAGATATCAAAGTGTTGAATACTATCAGACGTTTGCAAATACTGTATAAGCTTGCTATTGTTCCCCGCAGTGAGGATTTCAAAAATCTCAATCAATCTCAATAAAACATCAAAGGCCTTTTTGGGATAGGATCAGCAAGCATTCAGGAATGCACACACACGCGTGCACGCACACACACACACACACACACACACACACACACACACACACACACACACACACACACACACACATTCGCTGTCTCTCTCCCCGGCTATCTCTCTTACACACACACATACACACTTGAATTAAACTAGTCATCAAAATTGATTAGAAATTAGCTCCTGGTGGCGGCTGCAGGCCCTGCACCTTTCTGACACAACCCCCTCAGCCCCCCTGGATTTTCACTTGGCGATAACTTAATTTTTTTAAAATTTTGAATTAAAAACAAAAACATAGTATACACTCTTTTATAAATATGGGTAGAATGTGTTAAAAGAGACTATGACAAT